>NW_017306764.1:996797-1042593 GCF_000935625.1 Nanorana parkeri | reverse complement strand
CCCCGGGATCCCCCACATACCGTTTTCAGATTATTATTTTTTTTCAAAGTCCATGGGCCGGAGCTGAGGAGACAGACGAAGATCCCTGATGTCACTGGTTGTTAAGACCGCTTGGTGGTCTTAGCAACCAATAACTACAGAAGAGGACCTCTGATGTCATTGGTTGCTAGGATGCCAGCGGTCCCAGCAACCAAGGACCGAAGAGAACCACAGTCTGAACATGGACCTGGGCTATGGCTTGCAGTGGATGCACCAGCATTGGAGGCTGGTGTATCGACTGTCAGCCAACCATAAAAAAGTGCAGGTATGTGGGCCGGACAGCCACAGACCAAAGGCCAGATATGGCCCGCAGACAGTAAAATGCCCAGGTCTGGGCTGGTGACTTGCCATTCTGTGTCTGTGTTTGTTTGTGGAGGCACACCCAGCTTACTAGCACACACAAGGGTGGCTCCATAGGACCCTGCAAGGGAAAATAGCTACATAAATCCTGTATAATAATCATAATAATAATAAAAAATATTTGCTAAACAATACATGCAATCAAAGTGTTCACAAATGCTCTTCTTGTAAATATCAATCCTAAATAATATCCCTCTGGAAAGTTCAATCATATATTCCGTGTTCCGATGTGCACAAATGTGGAATCACATGTATAAAGTGCTCAAGATTTGTCCCAAGTGCACCGCCCTCTTTATCCTTCCACTGTGAAAGCATGTATTGTTTAGCACATATTTATCATAGAGATTTGTTTATTTATAGTTCTAGTTGAAGTGCAGCACATTCATTATTATAAGATGACATGTAATGAACTGAGCAGTCACGATGTTTAATACTATGATCTAAATACACAGCAGCACCCCCCAGTGATGACATGTAATGAAGTGAGCAGTCACTGTGTTTAGTACTATGATCTGAATACACAGCAGCACCCAGTGATGGCATGTAATGAAGTGAGCAGTCCCTATGATCTGAATACACAGCAGCAGGCAAGGATGATATGTCATGAAGTGAGCAGTCACTATGTTTAGTACTATGATGTGAATACACAACAGCACCCAGTGATGACATGTAATGCAGTGAGCAGTCACTATGTTTAGTACTATGATCTAAATACACAGCAGCACCCAGTGATGATATGTCATGAAGTGAGCAGTCACTATGTTTAGTACTATGATGTGAAAACACAGCAGCACCCAGTGATGATATATCATGAAGTGAGCAGTCCCTATGATCTGAATACACAGCAGCAGGGATGATATGTAATGAAGTGAGCAGTCACTATGTTTAGTACTATGATGTGAATACACAACAGCACCCAGTGATGACATGTAATGCAGTGAGCAGTCACTATGTTTAGTACTATGATCTGAATACACAGCAGCAGGGATGATATGTCATGAAGTGAGCAGTCACTATGTTTAGTACTATGATGTAAATACACAGCAGCACCCCCCAGTGATGGTTTGTCATGAAGTAAGCAGTCCCTATGATCTGAATACACAGCAGCAGGGATGATATGGCATGAAGTGAGCAGTCACTATGTTTAGTACTACGGTATGATGTGAATACACAGCAGCACCCAGTGATGATATGTCATGAAGTGAGCAGTCACTATGTTTAGTACTATGAGGTGAATACACATCAGCACCCCCCAGTGATGGTATGTCATGGAGTAAGCAGTCACTATGATCTGAATACACAGCAGCAGCAGGCAGGGATGAGAAAGCTGCTGAGTTGTACACATGTCCTAAATACAGCAGCACAATGCAGGGGGCTGACAGCTGTGTACCTGCTATATGTGCACAGTCATGACTTCCATCCTATACAGTGACACAACAGATGGGTCAGGGGACGCTGACAGTGAGCGATCCTGGGTGCACCATCCATGCACACAACGATCTGACAGCTTGGCATCCAATGAACGCCCTATACAGGGACAGGGCACCTTATGGAGCATGCAGATGGATGCAGAGAAAACAATGCGGACAGGGCGTCATCATTATCATCATCCCATTCCACTCCCCCCTCCGATCATCCCCTCATCATCTTAAAGAGCCACTTACCCCCTGAGGAGTGGATCTTTGATTTCCTCTGCAAGGACATTTTTTTTAAAGCACGCCAGCAAATGTGGATGAGGATACAGAACACCTATCCGCATCGAGCTGCTAATGCATCCTTCCCAGCCACACACTGACTGACATCAGGGAGGGAGGGGGGCACACACACACAGGAAGTCAGCCAGGCTCTGATGGAGGTACAGCCAGCCTGGGCTTATAGTCTTACACTCACTGCACACAGGTATTAGCCTGCTAAATGCAAAGCACAGCACAACAGGCCTTAGGACTGCTCAGGATTGTTGGAGGAACAAGGCTGGATTGTATCCAGGGAGAGATCTGCAGACAGATCTGGGAATCATAATTTATAATTTAGTAACACTGATATTGTTATTGTATGTGTTTCTATTGCAGTTTGCTGTGTATAAGAAGACAGATAAAATGCTATAAAATAAGATGTGTGTTTTGGAGTCTGCTGTTGTGGAAACTCATAAACTACAGTCACAATGGGTGGCAGGGGATTTCTGCTGAAAACATCTATGGATTCTTGGGGCAGGAATCCCAGGTGGGTCTGTACAGATGCAACCGGTGTTTCAAATGAATGACAGCAGCAGCAGTTGGCATGTAATCGTACATGGAAGGATTACCTGCGGTTTGGGATAGATGATTGTTCCTGGACACAATCAGTCTATATCCAGGGACAAACATCTTCTCCGAACCGCAGGTAATCCTTCCATGAACAATTACTTATGGACTGCTGCTGACAGATGTGGCCGCTGTCACCCTGTTATTCACTTGAACGTCTGTATGGGCACATCTGGGATTCCTGGGACAACAATCAGCAGGTTCTTGCCATAGGAATACCCAACCTCAGCGCAAACACCTGTGTGAATGGGGCATGAGGCTAGGTTACCTTAATGTGCACCATAGGCAGCCCATTCAAAATGACTGAGCTGGCAAAGCACCTCAACGCCCCAGAAAAGGTTCATGTACCTTTCCTGGCAGCATATCTGTTACATGCATGTCTGTTCACAAGGTGTGTTGGTGTGCCATTTAGTTGTGCATAGAAGAGTCACCGGCATACCTACTGTGATATAACTTTGTCCTTTATTGACGCAAGTCAAACATATCACAAAGCAAACAACGTTTCAGGGCCACAAAGGGTCCCTCCATCAGGCAAATAACCCTTTTGTGGCCCCAAATCGTCCTTTGCTTTGTGATATGTTTGACTTGCGTCAATAAAGGACAAAGTTATATCACAGTAGGTGAGCCGGTGACTCTTCTATACGTAACATGTGATTGCGGTGCCATCCGCTCGTCACTGCAGCACCCACCATGGACACTGGGATCGACCAATCAGGAGTGGGACACATGCATTAGTTCAGGGTGCCATTTAAGTCCACCATGCCTGATGACCTGTGTTGATCAATGAAGGCTCAATGCAAAGACACAGAAAACAATTGTGTTCTATGTGCCCTGTTCACACCATAACGTTCTGATGCATTGCGAAAAAATGCAGCATAGAGCATGGCACCACATATCAGAGCACCGCAGTGTGCCATATGGTGCATGGAGTTGAATGGAGTGTCATTTTGTGACACTTCAGTGAAGGTAAAAGCAAACAGTGCAACGCTGTGTGAAAGATCACAGGCACCAGGAAAAGGATGCTGGTAATTGATGTCATACACACACAGGTCATAGAGGCAGCTGACACCAATAAACCTTTTAAAAATCAACCACCTATTAATCCCCCCTCCCCCCCATTTACTGACCCTCTTTTGACCCCCAAAACATCTTATCAACCTCTTGGATACCCTTGTGGGTCAATACACGGATTAAGGCAAAATAGGGCCCTTTGCCCCACATCCCTTCCATTGGCATTAAGGATAAAGGTTGCAATAGGCTGAGAAAAGCCACGCAATTTGTATTGTCTGTACCCATCTGACAACAACATTCTACAAGTACATCCCCCTTGTAAAATAACAGGCAGTTGCACAACTTTGACCATTTGTGCTGTCCATCAGCTTAACTTCATGAGCATAAAAGTCGTAGTTGGGCTCCATGGACATCTCCAAGGTCCTAGGCTGCTGCTTAGGTCACTTGTGGAAGATATAGCGCTGTTCCAAATGTGGCTATAAACCTGCAAATCAAATTCAATTTTCCATTAAGATCAAAATAACATATCAAATGAATTAGCAACTATTTCTGAATGGCTACCGGAGAATGAAGTTAAAGGAACTCAGATAGAACATTGTAGAAAACCCAATTGCCTTTGATCAGATAACTTGACAAGATCTCTGCTTGCGATTTATTTTAATTTGATCATAATTATTATTTCAAAATATTACATTTATTTCAATACGTAGAATTGATTGAAGTTTGCCAGCCCATTACATTTGTTAATGGTTGGTGGTCTATGTTCTTTCAATCAATTTCAACTGTTTTAGCCCGTCAGTGGGAAGATATGAGCTGACTGCCATCAAGGAAATGCCCAAAGATGTAAAAGGTTACCTCTGCTAGGCATTTATATTGAATATAATGGAGTGGGGAGGATGCAAGCACCAAGGGTAGATGGCAGTGCTTCTTGTCTTGGGGGAGAAATCGTTATCAGGATAGGTATTCCATTTGATGTCATGGACCCTACAATGACAGAAGTCAACCAAATATAACATCGTCATATGATCCATCTTTGACCATGATGTTTCATGCTTTGAGATCTGTATGTGTGTGTGTGTGTCTCTTTATTAGTCTACCCGTGCCTGCCCCTAATCAAACTATTTAGTGAGAGTGCAATTTTTGGCACTAGAGATGTAATTGCAATAGACTCCAAACTCCAAATAGTTGCAAGTAACTGACTGGATACAATTAGCCGAAATAACTTGTATATGTTTAAGGGATCGGTAATTTAAAGTGACACTAAACTTAGGAGTTAAATCTTTAAAATACATTCAAGTGTCTTAAAGGAGAACTATGAGGTGAGTGCTTTTCACTCACCTCATAGTTCTAGCCGACCTGTGACAATGAGACTGTCACAGGTCGGCTCAGTAGATCGGGAGGTGAGGGAACACATACCGGCGTTCGACCACCTCTCGATCCTGTCACGGCTCTCTGCCGTGACAGGGGAGGGGCTGGATTTCCCCCTCCCCGCTCCGATCCGCCAGCGCTGACTGGCGGAACGGACGGGGGAGGGGCGGGTACAGCTGGCTCGCGGTATACTGAGCCTAGGGTGATGGGAGGATGCTAGTTTGTGTCCTCCCGTTACCCTAAGGAGAACTATGGGAAAAGTCTTAACCCCATAGTTCTCCTTTAACTATTAATAAAAATGTATCTTATTTGTGCGTCATTCGGCTGTAGATCCTCAAATCATCTCTGAATTGAAGTTCACACTGTCCTTCCTTCTGGAGAGGGGCTACTTTTGTTCCCCATGGTCACTGTGTGTGTTGTAAAGTAGCCACCACTCCAAGCTCACTCCTGTGATCAGGACCGGATTTTCCTCAAGGCCAACCAAGGCTCGGACGAGGGGCAGCAGGGGTGTGGAATTCCTATCTCTCGATTCCCGGGCAGGTAATTTTTTTCTACATTTAGCCCTGCTTTGGGCAAGCAGAGCTAAATGTATAGCTCCCAGGTGACCCCCTGCCTCCACAGCTTCAACATTCTGACAGCCTTTGGCTTCTCTGGTCTAGACGTGCTTTTTGCCCACTAGGTCCCTGGCCTTGTCATGCTCCCAGCCCTTCATTCCTCCCAATTCTTTTCCCTATCTTGTAGTAACTGGTATGTTTTTTCATTCATGAGTAAAGTGTATTTTCGGCAGCAGTAGTATGTATTTTCCATTCTCAACATATGCTGTCTATTTATGTTATAAGTCAATTACGGCAATGAAAGGAAGACGTAAAAACACAAAAGATCCAGAAGACCTCTTCACTGTGTGTGCTCACCTGCCTCTACCTTTGCTTAGCAGATAAATAGAAGATTGGTGACACTGACAGGCTGAGAAGGGCAGTGTATGGAGTTAATGAAGGATGAGCTGTGTAATACATGCATAATGTAAACATGATGTCACCAGCACATCTGTTGTCCCCATCATAAAACTGGAAATTTCGAAAGCAGGTGAATTATTACTGAGACCTTGATTTAGTAAACAAAAAAAATGCCCAACACTGAACAAACTAAACTATTCATATAATAAAGTCTTTATGGTCCTTTTATAATATATGATTATGTTATATTGCTTACAGGTATAATAACTGCAAATCTGACCATTTAAATATATTCACCCCCCTCTTAAAGGAGATGTATAGTGCTGGCAATTGTTTTTAGGATATTTATGTAACGCTAGATTTCAGTAATCATTACAATATGTGTTCAAATCTATCAGATTATAAGATAGTTTTCCCAGCTGACATCCCAAGGTTTGAAACAAATATACCAGCTATATGTTTCATTCACTCATTTTTTGCTTGGAGCACTAAGGTTTTCTAACTTTATAAGGTTAAAACACACACATAGTGAAAATATGCAGCAGGTACCAAGTAAAAGTCTTTTTAAGAGTCAGATCAGCCCCAATTCCTACAACTGAGACCTCAGATCAGCCCCGATCTATACCATTCATACCTAAGATCAGCCCCAATCTATACATTTTAGACCTCAGATCAGCCCCAGTCTATACCATTCCACCCCCAGATCAGCCCTAACCTATGCAATTCAGAGCTCAGTTCAGCCCCAATCCCTACAACTAAGACATCAAACCATCCCCAATCTATACAATTCAGACCCCAGATCTGCCCCAATCCATACCAGTCAGACCCCAGATCAGCACCAATTTATACCATTTAGACCTCAGATCAGCCCCACTCTATACCATTCAGACCTCAGATCAGCCCCACTCTATACCATTCAGACCTCAGATCAGCCACAGTCTATACCATTCAGACCTCAGATCAGCCCCAGTCTATACCATTTAGACCTCAGATCAGCCCCAAACTATACCATTCAGACCTCAGATCAGCCCCAATCTATACCATTTAGAACTCAGATCAGCCCAACTCTATACCATTCAGACCACAGATTAGCCCCAGTCTATACAATTCAAACCTAAGATCAGCCCCAGTCTATACAATTCAGACCTCAGATTAATCCTCATCTATGCCATTCAGACCTCATATAAATCCCAATCTATACAATTGAGACCTCAGATCAGCCCCAATCTGAACAATTCAGACCTCAGATTAGCCCCTATATATGCCATTCAGACCTCAGATTAACCCCTATCTATACCATTTAGTCCTCAGATCAGCCCCAATCTGTACAATTCAGACCTCAGATCAGCCCCAATCTCTTACCATTCAGACCTCAGATCAGCCCCACTCTATACCATTCAGACCTCAGATCAGCCACAGTCTATACCATTCAGACCTCAGATCAGCCCCAGTCTATACCATTTAGACCTCAGATCAGCCCCAGTCTATACAATTCAGACCTCAGATTAATCCTCATCTATGCCATTCAGACCTCATATAAATCTCCCACTCTATACAATTAAGACCTCAGACCAGCCTCAATCTGTACAATTCAGACCTCAGATCAGCCCCAATCTATGCCATTTAGACCTCAGATCAGTCCAATCTATACCATTCAGACCTCAGATAAGCCCCAATCCGTACAAGTCAGACCTCAGATCAGCCCCAATCTGAACAATTAAGACCTCAGATTAGCCCCTATCTATGCCATTCATACCTCAGATTAACCCCTATCTATACCATTTAGTCCTCAGATAAACCCCAATCTGTACAATTCAGACCTCAGATAAGCCCCTATCTATGCCATTCAGACCTCAGAGTAACCCCTATCTATACCATGTAGTCCTCAGATCAGCCCCAATCTGTACAATTCAGACCTCAGATCAGCCCCTATCTATGCCATTCAGACCTCAGATCAACCAAAATCTATACTATTTAGTCCTCAAATCAGCCCCAATCTATACTATTCAAACCTCAGCTTGGCCTCAAACCCTCTACTTTCAGTAATGCAGGGTTCCACTGTAGGCATGCAGGTTTATTGAGCACAGCATGTCTATGTCCTGAGCCATGCTGGCCTTCAGTGATGTCAGGGAGGTGGGTGAACCAGGCTTTTGTAACTGACAGGCAAGACATGCCATTGTGTGCCAACTCAGAGACCATTGCATGTGGGGGGGGAAACTGATGGCTGCTATAAGGTGTTTGCAACACTCATCATCACTAACTGTGATTGTTCTCTAATGGGGACAGTTGCTCCGGTGACAACTATCTATAAGGGGAGCTCTCCTTTTGTTGAGATTTCATCTCACTTCCTGTTACATCTCTGGGACACAAACTGGAGGGAAATCTCCCGAATGGGATAGAGACAGGAAAGAATAAACTGACAGGGAATTTCATCCTTCCATACTCAATTTAAAATTATAAACTTTGTGGCCCTAAAATTACTTAGAAAACCCCTAAAACGTAATATATTTTCTGAAAGCAGAGAACCTGAAAAGATGGTAGCTGAAAATTGTTATGTTGCGCAATATTTTCAGAAGTGTTTTTCAAACTTGCCGAATTTAAATGAAGAGATTGTGTTGTATAAACAGATACCTAATTAATGAACTCCTAATATTGCATACACACACAAAACAATACCATAATTATGATACTCAAATAGACAACACTTCAATCACTTGAAGACCAGGGTGTTAAACCCCCTTCCTGTCCAGGCCATTTTCCAGCATTCAGCGCTGCGGTACTTTAACATTTATTTACACTGTAATTAAATACATTTTATATAATTTTGGGGGGGGGGACAGATAGAGCTTTCCATTGGAGGTATTTAATCACCACTGGAGTTTTTATTTTTGACCATATAAAGAGAAAAAAGGACCAAATTGTTTTAAAAAAAAAGTATTCCTATGTTATGTTATGAAACATTTACTATGACCTAATTAGTAAAATTTAAAAGATAAGGTCACGTTGGGTAAATAGATACCACACATGTCACATCTTACATTTTTTTGCAAAGTCGCAAAAAGCAACCCAAAACTGGCCATAGATGACGCTTTAAAAGCTTGTAACACTTATCAGCCGTTTTCGCATGTAGGTGCATCCGACGCGTGTTTGCGTTTGTATGTGTGGGTGTATGAGGGGGTGGGGGGAGACTTTAAAAAGTTTTTCTGTGTTTTCTATATTTTTTATATGTGACTTTAATTGTTGTACTTGCTTTTTTTTCCCTTCAAAACTTAACTGTATTGCTATCACATCGGGGGTCAACAGGCCCCCTATGTGATAGCACATATACAGAGACAGGTCCTCTTTATGGAGATATCAGGGATCTGATGGGGCTTTTTTTCTCACTAACACCAGCACCAAGAATGGGACGTATTTACCTCCTACGTTTACCAGTGTGGGGCTTTTTTTTAACCCACTGGCACCACCAATGGTGCCTATTTTGCTTTTACTGACACCAACAATGTGTCTGATTTGCTCTTACTGAGACCAATCATGGAACTTACCTTTTTTAACTGACACTGACTATGGTCCTTTTTTGTTCCACCGACACCAATGATATAGAGTTTATTATATCAGTAGGATGAAATAGTTTTTCTTATCATTGGGATAAAATCAGCCCCATCATTGGCGTCAGTGGGAGCAAAATAAGCTCCGTTGTTGGTGCTAGAAGAAACTGAAAGGCTTTGGAGGTTTATACCATGAGCATTTGACCTTTTGCGGTGTAGAGTCAGCCCCTTTAGTTCAGCCTTTTTTTGGTAATGTCTGGAGCAGGCACTAAGGTCATCTGCTGCATGTCTAAGCTTCGTTATTTCAGCTTTTTGCTGTCTGGATATCTTGGACATCTATTGGTTTTAAAAGCCCAGGATCCTGTGAAAGTTTTAGATTTGGGAGAATCTTTTTCTTCTTTGTTTCTAGAGGAAGATGATGATCTTCCTGTGTTCCTCATTAAAGCTGCACGCTTTTACACATGTTTCACAGAAGCAGATATCTTTGGAACCTCTGAGAGAGTTATTCCAGGCTGTACACTAATTACATTGATTAAAGCCTTATAAAGATACTGGGCTTTACTATCCCGACGAGCGACGGTATCTTTTTTACAATGGTTTCTTATTGGAGGGAATTTATCAAAACTGGAGCAGACAAAATCTGGAGAAGCTGTGCATGGCAACCAATCAGCTTCTATCTTCAGTTTGTTCAGTTAATATTTGAAAATGAAAGCGAGAGCCTGATTGGTTGTCATGCACAGCGGCACTAGATTGTGTCTGGTCCAGTTTTGATAAATTCCCTTTCCTTGTCTTTAAAATATTGCTCTTTTATTTTCTTCAGCCTTTACAATGTTCTTTTTAATGTCTTTAAGAAAGAACTGAATGCATTATTTCTGGTTTTACAATGAAGAGAAAGGGAGGTTGTTTTGTGCGGTGTTTTCTGTGGTGTAAGTGGCCGAATTGCTGTAAAACCTGTAAAATAATAGAAAATAGTTATAATAGCATTCCAACCCTTCCCTACTCTATCCACAATAAAAAAAGTTAGTGTAATCTTTCAGTACAGGCTTTCTTGCAGACTATGTCCTCCCAACAAGGTAGGGTGTTCCTTGATTTCCATCCTACAATATAATGGCCTATAGCTGAGTGGCCTATGATCAGGCATTGTCAGTGGTAGGAGTGTGTACAATAAAATGGCCTATGGTTAAGTGGCCCAGCAGCAGCAATCATCAGTAATGGGTACAATTTAATGGTTAAGTGGCCTATCACCAGGCATTGTCATTGTTGGGGGTGAGTACGATATAATCTCCTATGGCTAATTGGCCTATCACCAGGCATTGCCATTGGTGGGGGTGGGTACGATATAATCTCCTATGGCTAATTGGCCTATCACCAGGCATTGTCATTGGTGGGGGTGGGTACGATATAATCTCTTATGGCTAAGTGGTCAATCAGCAGGCATTGTAATTGTTGGGGGTGGGTACGATATAATCTCCTATGGCTAATTGGCCTACCACCAGGCATTGCCATTGGTGGGGGTGGGTACGATATAATCTCCTATGGCTAATTGGCCTATCACCAGGCATTGTCATTGGTGGGGGTGGGTACGATATAATCTCTTATGGCTAAGTGGTCAATCAGCAGGCATTGCCATTGGTGGTGTGGGGTATTCTTATGATTATTCAAATAGAAACTTTGAGAAACCAGCTACAAGAGAAGGTAGATGCTGAAAGCTTGTGCTCTCAGCTATTGGATAGCACTTTTTCTTTAGCCTTATAAAAGAATTCTCAGGTTAAAATAATAATAAAGGACAGAGCTTTCACAATTGAAGGACCTGGGTCACACTGTGACTTCACACAACTACAGCTTGTTAACCAATAATGGCATATTTAGTAAGCCGGCTTATTAACATCAAGGTCTTCACCTCTTTGATGCTAGCCAATCGCTATCCTGATGTCACTCCTGTGCTTTTGGAAGCGGCGTTTAAACGGGCCAATTGTTTTACCAACATAAACAGATGAACAAGGAGATTTAAGAAGGTACACACAAAACTCAGAGATTTAAGAAGGTACACACAAGGACTATTAAACCTCTTGCCTGTATAGGGATGTGTGAAAGAATCACCACAGATGTTAGAATTGCAGATGTTGCTGGAGAACAAAATTGGTTTCTTGGCATACTTGGGCTTAGGGTCTGTCTGTACCAGGAGATTTCTAAGTGCACTGCTTTGTTTAAGTACATGGAGAGGTTTATTCTTCACTATTGAGACTATATTCTTATCTGCCTATAGTAGGTTTAGATTGGCCGAGGTGGCCTTATAAATGGTTTTACTGGCCAGAGTAAATGCGTGGACAAACGGTAGCCTATTTTTCACAATATGTGTATTGTAAATACCAGAAAACTTCTCAAATGCCTTCACTAAGGCCGTGTCAACTACAGTACTGGTGTAACCTCTTTAAATAAAGCGGTCCGACATTTCGTTTATCTGTAGTGTGCATGTGCCGAGATCAGAACAGATCCCAAAACGCAGAGAAACTGTGAATAAGGCAGATTGTCTTTTAGGTGTTGAGGGTGGGCACTGTCATAATGTAATGTATTCCTTTCTGTGGGTTTGGAGTAGACAGATGTGATGAATCTTTTAACGGCAAGAAAGGAAACTTTGTGTGTGGAGATAGTGGGATTAAAAAGAATCCCCGGAAACAATCCATTCAAGAAGCATACAAAATCATCAAAGATTGGAGTGCTCCCATCCCATATCACAAAGATATCATCTATATATCTAACCCAGTTTCTGACATGTTGCGAGAACAAAGCTGATTTATAGACAAAGCATTCTTCAAGGTAGCCTATGAAAATATGAAAAGATTGGCAAATGAGGGAGCTACCCATGGCTGTCCCTCGTATCTGTTTGTCAGAACTATTTGGGGCTAAAAGGAATTAAACTATAAGGCCTATACATATTATTCTACATATTGTAACATGGGCATCCTGGAAGCCATCTTTGTTCTGTCTATTTTATCAGTATATAAGGTGAATTTGAGTTCATGATTTCTGGACAAAGACCCTAACATCAGCGATTCTTAGAGCCTTACCACATACATTCCCAGGTTGTAAATTGTGGGGGTACCAACAACGACAAGATAAGGACTGGCCATGGTACCAGATAGTGTAAGAATGAGATTGATGGAATAGAACAAAAAAAGACTACTATGATTATTTTTGTCCTTTTCCCATTATAGGAAAAATAGCTCACTATAAAAGTTGCCTTATCTACAGTATTATTATTTGAAAGAAATTGTATTAGCAATAATTTCAGTTATATTATTACTAGTATTGCATGAAGCATTTAAATACTTACTTAATTGAGTAATTTTATATTTTTTTAATACAATATTCAACCTATATACAATGTATATATATATATATATATAATCTTATTGATACATATTTGTATATATTATCATGGTGTTTTTTTTTTTTAAAGTACAACTAATTATGTTGGGTATACTGTAATTTTGTAATCAGTAAGAAAGTCAGTAACCATTGTGTCTTAGTACAAGTTACCTAATTCTCAATGTCTGTGGAAAAAAATGGAATTGTTGTTCTTGTTCAGACTTTCTCAAACTATATATCTCTTAAAGAGACAGTAAGAAGGAAAGGTTCTGCCAAAGAACAGACCGCCCTGTTAAATTTTATGGTTTTGTTCAAGGCTTAGGTCAGAGGTCATCTCATGGCATAATATTGGAATTTTAAGGAAAAGTCCAAAATGATTTATAGTCCAATATTGCTCTCTTCAGGTAATTGCAGGGATAATTTTAAGAAAAGTTATACCTTCCTGACTTCATAATTAGGATGAGATTGGCTTTCTCCTCCCACATTTTTGGGTGATAAAAGTTAGGAGAAAGCTTAAAGTGGGGGAACAGAAAGACTGAAAAAAGGAAAGAATATACAGGTGGACGTACATAGACACCGGAGGGAGAGATCTGAAGCTGATTGACGGGCTGACCAGGCGAACTGAACCAAATAGGACCTGAACATCTCTTGTCCCTAAACTGACATAAAGCTGGCATCTCTTAGACAAAAGATTTTGCAATTTTTGGTAAAGTATACATTTCTATTTATCTGTAGGCAATTGACTAGCCTGATATATCTAACTAGACCATTTGGTCATTGTTAGCATCAAGATTGAATTGGAATAATTCTAGCTGCAGTAAGAATCGTCTCTTTTTCAATCTTGGGAGAAATATATATAGAATCTCCTTGAAACTGATTTAAATTTCTAGTCGATGGTTTAGTTATGATATATACATAAAAAAAAAAAAATACTTAGTAGATGTTTGTCTTTACCTTAAATAGATTCTTGGCTGATAGCCAGTCCTGTGCATAGTATTATAAGTTAGTTTATGTGCAGTAGAAATTTTATCTTGTAAACATCTGTTTGGCTGAGAGAGGTCACATGTGATTCTACACATTATTTTGTCACATTCTGTTTAGTTACCGAGAAGCTACTAATTGCATTCCAGAAGTTACTTAGTTTTGTTCCATTAATATTTGAAATAATATCCTGCGGTTTTATTTTATTATTATGTTTGCTGATCGGTATTATTGAAATTTTGATCCATATTCTTTATTGTCACCGATTATATTTTTATTGTTATTTTGCACTGATTTTAGTAAATAAATATATATATATTTGCACATTATTGTTCTTATTTTGTCTTCAGGTTAGCGCAAAAAAAAGAACTCAAGTTATTATTTGATTTGTGAAAAAAAGTTGGGAATCTCCTTACATACAGATCCCGGCCTGTTTTCATATATAGAAAACTGTTTATTTTATCAGAGTAAACATTCTGACGTGTTTATATGTCTTATTTTCAAAAGTGAACATGTTGTTCATCAAAACAAAGTCAAGGCAGTCCAGAATGAAGGCTGCTGGTATATCATGTTTCCCATCCTTCAACAAAATATATTCTACTGCTGTGAGTCCAGCAGCATTAGGAATACATGTGTAAAGGGATGAGATGTCCATTATATCCAGCTTCCAGTGTTCATTAATCGACACGTGGGAATGTAATTTCTGTAGAAAATCTTCTGGATCCTTAATAAAGGCTGGTAGTTTACGCAGAAGTTCACATATTGAGCCAGGGGTGGGGTAATAGAACCTGAACCAGATACTATTGGCTGGAATGTAAGGGGACTGGTTCCTTTATGGATTTTGGGCACACCATACAGTACTGGTGTGCGTGCATGTTCGTTAAGCAAAAAATTGAGAAACTGTTTAGTTAATCCAGCCATACGATTTACACGTGTTGACTAGGGATGTTAATCCAATTTGCATGGAACACATCCTGTCATGCGTTGTGGGTTCATAGCTGGATGTATCGGACAGTAGGGTTTTATTACCCTTGATATAGTCTGCATAATTCATAATGACTATAGCTCCACCCTTGTCTGCCGGTTTGATGATAATAGTATCATCATTTTTCAATGATCTGAGGGCATCATGATCCTGTTTGGTCATATTAGAATAGGACCTGGCACCGAGTTCTGTGCGCAATACATCAAGCTTAATTGTGTGAGTATATGCCTAAATAGAATTAAACTGCCCAGCAGGCACAAAGTTGCTTTTTACTCAAAACGGTAAACGCAGTCCTGTGACAGGAGGAAGCATAGAAAAATGCTGTTTTAATGTCAATGTTCTCTCAAACTTGAACATCTCCACTTCAAATTTAAGCACATCAAAGTGACCAGTGGGACAAAAGGACAAACCTTTAGTCAAAAGCAGTCTAGCAGACATTAACCCTCAGTTACTGGACGGGAAGAAAGATTAATCACCGGACTTTCCGCGGAGGGCCAGCCTTTGTTGTGGTGAGACCTGTTTTTTATGCCTCTTCCTCTGGGATTGCCTGCGCCTGGTACCCTTGATAAAAGGAAGCACTGGTCCTTGTGGTGTGTTGATGCGTTATCGGGATAACTGGAGTCACTTTCGGTTGATGGGCTCTCTGTTGGTCAATCGCTGCTAAACGATCCTCTTGCTGTATGTCTCTGGTGCAGTACGGTTCTTTTCCAAAAATTCCTTGTGCGTCTTGTGGAGTTGCCGGTGAGCCAAGGATAGACCTGTCCGTCCTGGTAATCCAGATTGACCTGACGAAACGTCTCTCTTTATCGCTGTCGGTCATTGTAGGTGACAACCTCATTGTCAATTTTCAGAATAAGCGCTGACCATGCATCCCTGCTGGTGTGCTTTATGGCTAGTGTCGCCTCCAAAGCTGATAATTCTTTGTTAACTAAACAGAGCTGTACTTGACTTTTTCTATAAAAAAGGAGCATAAAGTTCAGCGAGAATTGTGTAGCAACCTCATACCATCTCTCAGAAAAATCACGCATGTTCCTGCCGATGGTAGGTTGGTTTAGGATTCTAAAGCTTCTAGGAATCTTTCGAGCTCTATAGTACTCTGAAAGCTTATGACCATGTAGCTCAAGGTCTGCTTCTTCTTCTTGAGGCGTTTAATTTCCCTATAGTGGTCTGGCACAGTGTCAGCACCGAATGCCCTGGTAGTGTCAGAAGGAATGAGGACCATTTCAATCTCATCCAGGGTATAGCTTGTTTGTTGCGTGAGTTGATTAATACCACTGTCACTATCCATGGGTAACACAAAAAAACCACCTGAGCTCAATCAGTTTATCAAATACAGGATGTTGAACCTTTCAATGGTCTATTCAGCAAAATGAAGATGAAGCCGGGTGCATCGCAAGAAATGCCAAAAAATAAGCAATATATATATATATATAGATATCTTGCTGCACTCCCTACCAGATACAAGTAAAAACCTGATTAAAACAGGTGGGTGCTTGTAGCGACCATGGATGGCACCGTCACATAACTGAAATCTTCAGAGGATGTCACCAGCACACCAAAGTTCAAAGTGAAATTAGCAATTTAGTCCATTTATTGAAGGAACATTGCCATTCAAAAACAAGCACTTTCGGGGCCACACAGGGTCCCCTTCATCAGGCTCAGAATGACACCACATAAATGAGCAACACCAAATATATAGATATACTAATCATGTACCCAGTGAAAGAACCTCCCACTCCCTACAGACATCCAATCAAAACAATCCCTGCCAATTAGAAGTTCAAAAAAGACTTAAACTGTAGGCATATGGAGAAAGGGCGTGTGCTGCTGTCACGGCTGTTGAGTTTAAAACATTAGTCTGCTTCTGTGGGAACAGGGTGCCCAGCCGTCTACTGGCACAGCCACCGTCCACCAGAGCAAGCGCCGTGTGGAACTCAGGGTGTTTCCTGTCTTGGGGATAAGCATAGGCTGTTGGAAAGAAGGGGCTTGTGTTCCTACCTGGAGATCCGACTGGTTATAATTGCCCTGATTCGATTTGCATAATAGCTTACTTTATCCGATCCATGACCAAAATAAACTTGTACAAAAAAACAGAAAGTTTAACCCGATAGAAGGTAACGGGTTAAGTAGCGGTCAAATTAAGGATCCGGACAAGTCAATGAATAGAAAAAGGAGATAATTTTATTGAAAACACATATACGTTTATACATTTAACTCATTAAATACCATTAAAACCATGGATAACATGCAGTCGCAAATTAATTGTGGATCAACCCTAATAAATATTGCACTTGGGTCCCCACCGTGGGGGGAAGTGACCGATTGAAGACAACATAATCTGAAAGTAAAGTGATAATAAATCTTTCTGAAATAAGAAGAAATTGACACAAGAAACAACATATTAACAGGCAACATCTTTAATATATTTGATATAATCCACGGAAAGCAGAGGAAATCAATACTACAAGCACTGATCTGTCCTGAATCTTTTACCATAGCCTAGTAGGGAAACTAGAAGATAATCTCCTTTTCCCCTCATTTTCTCCTCCTCTTCCCCCACGGTCGGGACCATTCCTCCGGTCCTTGCAGTTCACGCAGGTTGACATACATATGGGAATTGATGGAGGAGAAGGGACCGAGGTAATAGCTGCATCGGTCACTTCCCCCCACGGTGGGGACCCAAGTGCAATATTTATTAGGGTTGATCCACAATTAATTTGCGACTGCATGTTATCCATGGTTTTAATGGTATTTAATGAGTTAAATGTATAAACGTATATGTGTTTTCAATAAAATTATCTCCTTTTTCTATTCATTGACTTGTCCGGATCCTTAATTTGACCGCTACTTAACCCGTTACCTTCTATCGGGTTAAACTTTCTGTTTTTTTGTAAAAGCATAGGCTGTACCTACACTGTAACCACGATCTCCGTCACTCAGCGCATGCGCAGTACGGAACAGAGTACCGTGATGTCAGGCTCTAACGGTGAGGATAAAGAAGCATCCTCATTGGTCTATAGCCACAAGACAGGAAACACCCTGCGTTCCGCATGGCACTTGAGTTCCAGAGTTATAATACTGGGCTATAATACAGGAACTCACAGCTGTGTTTTCTTTTTGCTGACATGGAGACCCTTGTTCGAGAGAGCCGTTGCTGGCTGTTTAAAATGTTTAAAGTGTCCTGCTCACGTGCACACAAAAAAAAAAAGCAGTTTATTTACAGCGACCTGCATCCTGGTTGCGGGGAAGGGTACTGAGGGCAGAGGAGCCAAAGGCTCCTTCTGCAATCAGTCAAACTATGACTACAAGGGTGGGGGCGTGGCGTGCCGCACGATGTGTGTATCTCTTGAGCCATGCACATACGGGTGCCTCCACAGCAGTTGGCTAGCTAGCGGCTGGATACCACTAGAGAACGAGGTAATACAAAATATATAGAGCAAAAGAAAGTTATTTTATAGGAAGTCTGCCCCCAATAAATAGGAACATGTTTAAAAAAAGGAAGGTTTAACCAGTTGCCGTCCGCCCGTAGTAGAAAAACGGACGGACGGCACTGTCGCATTCGCGGGTTGCCGTCGCCAGACGACATTTTTTTTCTGCTCGCGCGCGCCCCCTAGCGGGCACGCACGGGCAGAAAAGACCCGTCCAATGCGAACACCCGGTACCGGGTGTTTGTTATGTATCGTAAATGGGAACATATAACAAACATAAAATAGGTGTTATCCCAATTTGGTTGCAAATGTGGATCTACACTTTTATCCTGCGACTGTGGATTTATGCGGCAAGAACCTACGAATTCTTGCATCAGGAATTCCAGGTGTGTCTATAGAAATGCGGCCGATGTGCACGTTTACGTGAATGTCAGGTAACAGTGGCCGCATCTGTCAGGGGATGATTACCTACATTGAACAATTACCTGTGGTTCGGGATAGATGATTTTCCATGGACGCAATCTGCCTGAATGCAGGGACAATCATCTATCCCAAATTATCTATCCTGTTCCATGTACGATTACTTGCAGACAGCCACCGACAGATGCTGCCTCTGTCACCCACTTGTCATTCACTTGAACAGGCAAAGCAGCTGCATCTTTACGGAGATACCTGGGATTCCTGCCACAAGAATCTGTAGGTTCTTGTGGCAGGAATCCCCAGCTGCAGCCAAAGGCCCTTTTCACATGGGCGCCTGTCCATTCCGATCAGTAGTGTGAATGGTCGGGGGATGTGAGGACTCACTAGTCAGTCCATGAAAGGGGTGACTGGCTGGGGGATGGGCTGCTGGGCTCCCTGCATGGTTCCGCTCCATGTCCGGTACTTAGGCACTCGCACCCACTGTGGGCCACCGGACTTCTAGGCTGTGAGCTGTTGGAAGGATAGTGGGAGGAGCCGGACAGTGTCAAAGTCAGTGTTCTATAATTTTTTTCGACCCCCCATAAATTTTCTCGACCACGTCACTTATGGTGGGGCCGCGTCATCTGAATCAGATGTTTTCCTGACCCCCTTTCTTCATGCACATGCGGACCTGGAAGTGATGCGGCAGATACATTTCTGGGTTGAGCAAAATTATAGCACACTGATAGTGGAGGGAGGCCTTGTCAGTTCTGCGCACTCACGCGACCGCTGCGCCCCTTTTAGTTCTGTGACTGACTTCAAGCTGTAGAGGGACTGCAACTCTCAGCACATTATACAGCAATGCAGAATAATACTATCAGCTATAGAGGACTACAAATCCCAGCAATACATTTTAAAGCAATGCAGAATAATACCTTCAGCTATGGAGCACTACAAATCCCAGCAATACATTTTAAAGCAATGCAGAATAATACCATCAGCCATAGAGAACTACAAATCCCAGCAAAACATTATACAGCAATGCAGAATAATAGTATATTAAATTGCTACATACTCTTTGCTGCTCTGCTCTGGGGTCAGTCTGATGTCTTGGTCAGAAGGTCTCAGAAGAGGTGGGGAGAGTCTTAGCAGGGGGGGATGTGCGGATGGCGGAAGAGCTGTAAGCAGGCACCATGTGGTTCCCCAGAAGGCTGCTGCGTGGTCCCCAGCAAACGTGGGATCTAACACAGCCGAATCAATTTGAAAAATGAAAGCGCCAGTATCAGTTTTAGTACCAGGGAACTCTCACCAATACTGGTATCAGTGTGTCCCTGGTTTGGGAACTTTAGGAATTTAAAACACAGAGTGCAGAAGTCAGCGGTGTGATGTACAGTGCAGAGGTCAGCGGTGTAATGCACAGTGCAGAAGTCAGCGGTGTAATGCACAGTGCAGAGATCAGCGGTGTGATGTACAGTGCAGAGATCAGCAGTGTGATGTACAGTGCAGAAGTCAGCGGCATAACACACAGTGCAGAAGTCAGCGCTGTAACACAGAGTACGGAAGTCAGTGGTGTAACGCACAGTACAGAGGTCAGCAGTGCGATGCATAGTAGAGAGGTCAGCGGTGCAATGCAGAGTGCAGAGGTCAGGGGTGTACAGCAATGTGATGTAGAGTACAAAGGCAAGTATTAACGCTAGTGCTGAGGTGAGGGTGTGAAGCACAGTGCAGAGGTCAGTGGTCTAACACATAGTGCAGTGGTCAGTGATGTATGCACAGTGCAAGGGTCAGTAATAACGCACAGTGCAGAGGTCAGCAGTGTAATGTAGTATACACTGGTCAGTATATAATGCAGTGCAGTGGTGCAATGCAGAGGTCAGTATGTAACGCAGTACAGGGATCAGCGGTGTAATGTAGAAGTCAATATGTAACGCAGTGCAGCGGTGTAATGCAGAGGTCAGCAATGTAACACATTGCAGAGGTCAGCAGTGTAATGTAGCGGTCATGTAGTCCAGTGCAGAGGTCAGCAGTCAGTATTTAATGCAGTGCAGAGGTCAGCTGTTTAATGTAGAGGTCAGTATGTAACGCAGTGCAGAGGTCAGCGGTCAGTATGTAACGCAGTGCAGAGATCAGCATGTAACGCAGTGCAGAGGTCAGCGGTCAATATGTAATGCAGTACAGAGGTCAGCATGTAACGTAGTGCAGCAGTCAGTATGTAACGCAGTGCAGAGGTCAGCGGCCAGCATGTGATGCAGTGCAGCGGCCAGTATGTAACGCAGTGCAGCGGTCAGCATGTAACGCAGTGCAGCAGTCCATGTAACGCAGTGCAGCAGTCTATGTAACGCAGTGCAGCAGTTCATGTAACGCAGTGCAACAGTCAGCATGTAACGCAGTGCAGCAGTCAGCATGTAATGCAGAGGTCAGCATGTAACGCAGTGCAGATGTTAGCATTAACGCAGTGTAGCAGTCAGCATGTAATGCAGTGCAGAGGTCAGTATGTAACGCAGCGCAGAGGTCACTATGTAACGCAGCACAGAGGTCAGTTTGTAACGCAGTGCAGCGGTCAGTATGTAACACAGTACAGAGGTCAGTATGTAACGCAATACAGAGGTCAGCGGTTAGTATGTAACGCAGTGCAGCAGTCAGCATGTATTGCCGTGGAGAGGTCAGCATGAAACGCAATGCAGCGGTCAGTATGTCATGCAGCGTAGCGGTCAGTATGTAACGCAGTGCAGAGGTCAGTATGTAACGCAGTGCTAAGGTCAGCGGTCAGTAGCGCAGTGCAGCAGTCAGCATGTAATGCAGTGTAGCGGTCAGTAACGCAGTGCAGAAGTCAGCATGTAATGCAGTGCAGCGGTCAGTAATGCAGTGCAGAGGTCACACAGAAAGAACAGGGACTTACAGTGACTCTTTTCCTCTCCTGTTTCAGGTGCTGTGCCATCCTCTTTCCTCTGTTGGTGGGGGTGGGTGGGGCCCATTTACATTTAATTACTTCTGATCCGTCACAATCAGGTCCACAAAAACAGAACTCTGTTCGTTTTTTGTTTTTTTTCCAACACCTTGACGGAGTCAGGGGGTAATTGGATGTAAGCACATTTAAATATCAAATAGGAAACACTGCAATCAGACCCTTTTTCTATTACTAGTAAGAGTGTGCCTGTTCCAGAATGGAGCAACACTATGAAAAATGCAGATTTGATATATATAATTCATTTTGTGGTATTGTAACTTGCAGGAGATTTAAGCACCTTACTTTTTCACATAAGAAACATTGCAATCAGACCCTTTTTCTATTACTAGCATAATCTGCCCATTCTATATTGAACAAAGCTGTAGATATTATAATGTTGAAGAACTTTTTTTGTAAGACATGCTGTTTTGCTGCAATATTTATTTCAGTCTGTAGATGGCACAAGTAATCTTTTTCATACACAGCCCTTCTTGATGTACACTACAGGATGAGAGCAGTCAGTTAATATACATACTGATCCAATACATTTCTATATGCTTATATGTTATGAGCAAAAAGAAGGTCCCAAGAGAAGTGGAGTCGGTACAATGGACACCCATATGGAGTCCGTATAGGGGACACCCATGTGAACAAAATTTAGGAGGCTCTGACAGTCTTTTATTTAAGTTTATTTCAAACTGTAACACAGTGTATGCATAGTAGACTGTGATGCGCACACACTTAAGAAAAGCAATTCACTTTTATTTACGAGTGAATGTGTAAAGTACATCCTGGCTTTAAAGCACGCCCTACACAGTACAATCTGATTTAACAACTGTAATCGTTTGCAAATTAAATAGATTGGTTTGTTTGACCCTCAAATTACAGCTGTCAGCAAATGACTAACAGTCATTTTGGTGTCACCCCCTCTAAAAAGTCGGGCACTCGGTCATGGACCGAGAGCCCGACAGCATCAGGAGAGAGGAGGGGACCCGGCGGCATACCTCATCCCGCCGGGTGAACGTCCCCTCTTCTCTCTGCCGGCGACCATCACTAAGATGGCTGCCGGCAGGCGTCAATTAGATGGCCGTGCATGCACAATGACGTCATCGCGCACATGCGTGGTGACGTCACGTGCATGCGCAATTACGCCACTGTGGGGTGACACCCTGCTTCGGGACGCCCCTGAATACCAAGTCAAATTTAGGTATGCATATATAAAAAGATACAGGATAAAAGAGCTGCGTTCATTTATGTCTTTTATATCTGCCTGGCGTTCAGCTTTAAATAAACCATTCAATTTTAGCTAATCAGATGGACCTTTACAGTACAAGCTTGTGAATTGATAGGAGAATGTACAATCAGATTACAACTTGTGGCTCAACCAAAAGTGAACTGAAATTAAAAAAAGGTGGATAATTTACTGTCTAAAAAGGTTTGTGCCATGCCTCTATATTGGGTCCCTGCGGTCACCTCTCACCCTAATGATTGTAAATCAGAGAAAATGTATGTGTTAAAGGGCTTTATAGAGAGGTATAAACCGATGCATGCTTAAAATGTATCAACATTTTTAAATCTTACATACATATAAATACGATGAAACTTCATCCATAAAATTCATCATTTCACACAAAATCATCCATAAAGTACAAAATCATATGCCCCATGTTTCTAGTCTCCGGCCTATTGTTACTATAAAAACCGACCATGATCAAAAATAATGGTGGGTATGGTATCCTAATAAATTTCCAACATGATATATCCTTTTTAGTTGATGACCATGTACACAATCAATAGGTAGATGCAGTATACGAATACATATCTAGCAGTTCGTCCCGACGCGTTTAGCAATTTGCTTCCTCAGGGGACCGAAATTAGGATAATCTAATAGATAAAGATTGTATGTACATTATTGTCTTACTGTAACAACACATTCAAGCATATTCATTATTACGCAATGCCTATGAATGAAAAGAAAAAGCACATTGATGCAATTTTACCCTGTGTATGGATAGCCCCACACGGTGTGGACGCCTGGCACTTACCAGAAATTGGGTGCCTGGCGGAGAGTCGATGACAGAGGAGAGGAATGAGGGGGGTGGCATAGCTAGATGCCAGCCCAACTGCCACACACCGTCCATCGTCACACCTGGGACCCCGGGGCCTCAAAGGGAAAAACGCCTTGGGTGATGTGAGAGAAGCCAAGCCAGATCCTTCCTGGAACGAGTTCCTATAGGAAACGTATAACAGGAATATCTCTATCCACTAGTAATATTATCGAATTTGTCAACTTTTTAAATGGCCTATAGAAAATTCTTTTGGCCTTTCCATGATCACGGACATTTGCCCCATGTTACTTGACCCAAAGGGTCATTCTCCCATTGATGTAGAACATCCCGAATATAAGCCGAGGTCCCTACTTTTACCACAAAAAACTGGGGAAAAATATTGACTCGAGTATAAGTCGTGCTGTGCAAAAGTAATTTAAGAACCTTGTTAGGACATGTGTATTGTTAATATAGTGTACAGAAGAAAAGTGTTGTATGTGTTGCAAAAGCAAAATCTGCTAGCTCAAAAAGTAACAAAAAGGTCATGCCAAATGGCATTGGCTACTTGTGTATATAGTGAATTCATCAAAGGATGTAAGATCCTATAGCCACCAATCCCTATATAGTGTCCTAACCCTCCTCTTTGTATAGAGTCTCCCCCATAAATAGGAGTCCCCCCAGCTCTAAACAATTATAACACCGCAAAATATAAATCCTTCCTTACCCCCTCCCCCCTCCCGCCCCCTTCTCCCTTCCCATCTCAATTCACATCAACCCCATCCCATAATGCGATAGGCTAGCTGATACATGTATTGAAGTGTGCTAAACACCTTGACCTCACCTTCTTCTGGTAAGTGCCAGGCATCCACACCGTGTGGGGCTATCCATATACGGGGTAAAATTGTATCGATGTGCTTTTCTTTTCATTCATAGGCATTGCGTAATAATGAATATGCTTGAATGTGTTGTTACAGTAAGACAATAATGTGCATACAATCTTTATCTATTAGATTATCCTAATTCAGGTCCCCTGAGGAAGCAAATTGCGAAACGCGTCGGGACGAACGGCTAGATATGTATTCGTATACTGCATCTACCTATTGATTGTGTACATGGTCATCAACTAAATAAACTATCATGTTGGAAATTTATTAGGATACAATACCCACCATTATTTTTGATCATGGTCGGTTTTTATAGTAACAATAGGCCGGAGACTAGAAACATGGGGCATATGATTTTGTACTTTATGGATGATTTTGTGTGAAATGATGAATTTTATGGATGAAGTTTCATCGTATTTATATGTATGTAAGATTTAAAAATGTTGATACATTTTAAGCATGCATCGGTTTATACCTCTCTATAAAACCCTTTAACACATACATTTTCTCTGGATAATTTACTGTACCGGCAGGGATGTTCTTCTCCCTGATACCTTTTGTGCCGCTTCCTGTATTAGAAGTGTTTTCTCAGAGTTTTCCTCAGTTACTCTATTGTTCTACTTGACTCCTAGCACCGAATGAATGAGCAGAATATGGCAGCAATCAGCCTCCTCATCAGCCCCATGCTGATTGCAGATGAGAGCCGTACATAATCTTCAGTCACAGCCATCACATAGTTCACTTCCACACTGTTTACCTGCTTGTTATATATCTAAACACAGACTGGCACCCAGTCACTTGGAGAATAATTGATGCTCACGGGGAATGTTGGAGCCCTGATGGTGTGTGCTAAAGACTGTAAGAGACTGGCATCAGTTGTATGAAGACAGAGAGTACAAATGTCTAAAAACATATAAAGGAAATTTTCTTCCCCTTGTTCAGAATTTAGGTGATTTAAAGCCTATTTCCATGTATAAAAAATACCTTTGCAGCAGGGCTTCCCCTGCACTGCAAGGGTTAACTGCTCATTTAGGTCTAGACGGGTTATTGGCAAAAGCAGTTTTACTTACCTGATCCCCCCTCCTGCTGCCTCCAAGACTATTACCCACAGCCTCTTCTCCTTCTGCTCTAGCGGACAAAGGCCCTCTGATGTTATCTCATCTAATGCAGGGCCCATATCCCTGTATTATGCTTGAGGTGAGCGCCAACCACCAAGGGAAAGGGGATCAGGTAAAGTAAAAGTCCTTTACACTCTTATTTATCTGATCCCCACTCCCCCAGTGGTTAGCGCTCACCTCAAGCATAATATAGGGATATGGGCCCTGCGTTAGACATGATGACATAAGAGGGCATTTGATCACTGGAACAGAGGGGGAAGAGGCTGCAGGCACCAATATTGGAGGCAGCAGCAGCGGGGATCAGGTAAGTAAAAGTGCTTTACACTCTTACTTACCTGATACTAGCTCCCCCTGTGTTTAGCGCTCACCTCAAGCATAATATAGGGATATGGGCTTGTAATAACACCAGAGGACCTTCGACCGCTGGAGCAGAGGGGGAAGAGGCCGCCGGCACCAGTCTAGCAGGCAATTAACAAGCGCTAATGAGCACTTTTACCCTTTCAGTGAGAAGGAAGGGGGGATAGCCCCAGTATAAAGCTGGCCATACACCTTACAATTATCTGCAGATTTTCTGTGGTCGAATGGAAAAGGTGCAACAGATTCCTCCATCTGCACTTAACTGTGTGGATGGAGTAATCTCCACCTGGGCCAATCTGTTGCACTTTTTCCATCTGACCACAGAAAATCTGCAGATAATTGTAAGGTGTATGGGCACCTTAAGGGTAGTTTGTTTTTTGTTTTTTTATCTGGAGATAGGCTTTAAAGCGGAACTAAGTTAATAACTACTTTTCATCCAAATAAAACATAACACAGCCTTTTGGTATTATATAATTTTAAACACACAAAAAGTTTAAAAAAAGCTAAAATGAGCCCCTAAACCAGCATTTATCAACCTTTTTGCAGTCACGGCGCCCTTTAAAAGTGTGCAAACTCTTTCCACTTAAAGTTAAGTGGAAAAAAAAAACATTGGTCACAAAATAAATATAATTTACACACATCCCCCCCCCCCACAAAATGTTTTTTAAAGTCCCCCGCCTCCACATAGATGCGCAAAAATGCGGAAGGTGCACCTACATGCAAAAACAACGTTTGTGCCAATTACACAGCACTTGTTACATATCATCGCCTAAGTCAGAGTGTGAGCAATAGTTTTAGGGCCCTCAATCACTGTTAACACTAAACTGATGAGCGGTAAAATATTTTAAAGCGTCGCCTATGGCCAATTTTGGGTGTGGTAGTTTATTAGCGATTTCACAGGCGTGCGCAATTGTAAGGCTTGACATGTTTGGTGTCTATTTACCCGACGTGACCCTGTCTTTTATTATTTAACCAAAACATTGGATAATAAATGTTTCCTAACATAATAAAGGCAAAACAGTTTTTTGTTTTACATTTTCTGTACTTTTTTTGTCATAGTAAAAAATAAAAACCCCAGTGGTGATTAAATACCACCAAAAGAAAGCTCTACCTGTCCCCAAAAATTGGTATAAAATTCAGTTCAGTACAGCGTTGCATGATGCAATAAATGTTAGTCAAAGTGCTGCAGCGCTGAATACTGAAAAATGGCCTGACCAGTAAGGGGATGTAAACACCCCGGTCAGCAAGTGGTTAACTAACGAACATATGATGATTTCATATCAGCATGCAGAGCTGCATACTGAGGTGATTTTTTTGTGAAAAAGGGTTAAGGTTCACTTTAAGGAGAACAGTGACCCATTCATACCAGTTAGTGGTTCAAATGAGCTTACAGTCTAATGTTCGTACCACGGTCACAGTAGGAACAGTTTGTGCAGCAGCCGGTCAATCTGCCAGAATGTTTTTGTGATTTTGAAAAGGAATTTGAAGCAAATTGATGAAAACACAGGAAGAAGATGCATAAACCATGCAGATATTGTTCTTGGGGGATTTGAGCCCAGGATGTCAGCCCACAAGGTCAGGCACTTGTGTTGCATACTGGAAATGGTCGGCGCTGTCCATAAACATGTACACAATACCCTTTTTAAAGAGTAAGTTACCAGCAGATACAAGTGCGGGCGTCAAGATACATTCAGCTCGTACTTTCACAAGTATGTTGATTTGGCAAGTAAATTTATATTTTGAATATTCCACAAAGCCTCTTTTGTCTTCATTTCTGCCTTGTTAGATAACGGCGCACCTGTTTCATTCTTCTCCGCAGAAAGACATTTTGACTAAATACAAAAGAATGACGGAATCCTACAGAGAAGGCTGAGGCATTTAAGGCAAATGATCTATGGTTTATAAGTGTCCCGCACAACAAAAACATTGTTCGGCTGCCCATTATCTATATACCGAGCCATGTTAAAAAAAGGAAAAAGTGCCCTGTGGCTTGATCAAATTTGGCAGAGTGTAATTCACCCACCCCATAGTTCTCCTTTAATATCATGCAACTTAAAAATTTGCAACTGCCGCCATTTTACTCTACATGGTCTGTGGCTTCAGAAAATATATAACTCTCGGGTTTTAAGTCATTTATAGGCCTAAAATGTAGATTATAACGTGTGCAAAAAAAACCTTGGCATCAAAGGGGTTAAAGTGTACCTGTGGCCAGGCTACAGACATATACCAAATATTTCCCTAAAAAGCAGTAAATGATTTTTAAAGCAAATTCTCAATGGCCTCTGTAGCTGCAGGCACTGGGGAGTAATAAACCTTCCATTATGTAATGTAAACACAGAGAAAGTACTCTCTTGAGAACTTTGAAGATGAATGCTCCACCACACTGGCAGTGCGGCTTTCACATCCTCTGCAGAAGACGTGTATCCAAACCTCTGTTATTATCCTTAGTGGTGAGACAAGTTGTTTTACATGCTGGTTTGTGAGTGTGCCATGATACCTTTCTACTGTTTTACTGTTCAAAGCCCATTTCGTGTGCACCTTACTGTATAACTGGTGACAAATTGTTGAGTGCGTTTGTCGTTTGTTTTGCGTGACCGATTTGGTGCAGCGACGCATGGGGTTTCTCAGCTGCCATTGGGATGTGCGGGATCCCTTGTGTGTTTCTGTGCTTTTAAGGAGGCCGGGCTTCCTCCTGACAAACCTGCACCCAATTTGAAATCTTCTGCCCCCATGTGCTCCAAGATGGAGACTCTCATAGTTTAGAGTTAGGACCGCACTATAAGAGGTGCCTTGGCGCGGCAGTGCGGCTTTCACATCCTCTGCAGAAGACGTGTATCCAAACCTCTGTTATTATCCTTAGTGGTGAGACAAGTTGTTTTACATGCTGGTTTGTGAGTGTGCATTGATGCCTTTCTACTGTTTTGCTCCACCACAATGCCTCCAGCTACATTAGTCCATTAAGGATTTTTTTTATTGTAAAGATTTTTTATGGCTTTGTAAGAATATGTAAATATCTTAATGTCTATAACCTCACTGCATGTTCACTTTAAATGGACTGTGTTACTATGATGAAAAAATGATGTGTCTTGTAAAATAAGCTAATAAAGTACCTGTCCAGCGGCCAGCGAGTCCAAACTTGGTTCTCTTCTAGAGCTATGGGCACCACTCCTATATGATACTTTGGTGAGGGAGGTGGCATAGGCTACTTTTTGTGACAGAAATGCAGATATAAATTGCCTCTCTTCTCACTTGGCAGACCAGGATACCTAGCAGGTGTGGTTCTTGGCAGTAGGTGAATTGGCCTAATCAACAATGAATTTGGCCAAACATGCTGAAGGCCAAATGTCAGCATTAATCCTAAACATCTATCATACAAGAGACAGTAGGGCAGTCTTGTAGGACATCATCTGGCAAAAAGTGAGTGCATTCGGTAGACTTTCACATTTTTACACAAGCAGACATCAGAGCAGCATTCTAAAATGAAAATAGTTTTTAGACATGCATACAAGCTGCATGGTCTCTGCCCCAGCAAGAACCACAGAAGATCTGCTGTGCAAAAGCTGCATTTACATTGAAGGCTTTTTGCCTATATTTTCCAGAAAAGAACTCCAGATCAGCTTTTCTTAACCAGGGTGCCTTCTGGTTTCCTCAGAAAAGGTCTCCCCCATTCAGAACTACACCTCTTCCCACCATCTGCTATGCTGCCACAGCTGCAGCTCCTGATAAAAAAGGGGTCTTCTGATGTGAAGGGGGCTTCTGATGTATAAGGGGGGGGGGGGGGACTCTGATGTAAAGGGGGCTCTGATGAGAAAAGGGGGGCTTTTGATGTGAAGGGGGATGTGAAGGGAGAGCTCCATTTTTTTTCTTTTTGCGTGGGGTCTTCCCTTACAATCCATATCAGACCCCTATCTGGGATAAGGGTCTAGTATAGATTTTTAAATTTTTAGACTGGGGTGCCTCGAGATTTTGCATACTTCTTATAGGGTGCCGTGACTAAACAAAGATGAGAAATGCTGCTCTAGATGTTCTTTGTACTGCACCGTATTCTCTTGGGACTGTGATATTCCAACATACATAGAAATCTAATGGAATGAAAGCTCAAGTTTTCTTATGGTGTGCTCTAGAACCAGCACATCCGATCATGAATTGGACAATCTATAAAATATTTGTAAGAAGAGTAAATCAGGTTATGATATATCGCCTAACATCCTAAAACTGGAGAGCTCGGAAACATTTGGAGGACAGACAAGAAGAACAACAATTCCTATACTGCATTAAAGAAAGAAGCCAGAGTCCAGAAATGTCTACATAGTCCATATACAGAGGTAATGTAATACCGGTAGCTTGCAGCTCCTTTGCAGATTGGGGAAATTAATTTTAAACCACACACACCCTAGATTACCTTGTATTTTAGAGAAGTCCACTGCACAATATCCGTTTATGAAATGGCCACATAGTATTTTCTGTGACAGCAAACTACGTTCTCAGTATCCTCATGCCTCTGACTGCCATTCATAGTTAAGAAGTATTGAGTTCTGTTTCCTGTTCAAGGCAATTCTTCCTCCTGAGCAAATCAAAGATCAAAATTCTGTTTCCATAATCTCAGTAACACTCACAAACTAGGTATGTTGCAGGTGGCCATCAAAAGGTAAAGACTTGGGGCGTGGCTTGCCAATGGCGACGTGAGGACGTGACTCCTTGGAGCTCTGCATCTCCCGGCACCGGCCTAAGCTCTAGCAGACGTTATTCTCCCCCTTCTCTGGATGTCTCGGGTGTCGGCAAAGTCAGCTGTGCCTCCGGAGTTCCCGACAGTCAGATTTGGCTGATTTTTTCCCCTAGTTCCCGGGATGCTACTGATACTGTGTTCATGTGTTTATATCTATTATGCTAGGTTTAGGTGCCGCTCTGATGCATCTCCTACACTGTTATTGTTCTCAATCACTGTTTGGTGCTAACTTCACCCCCATAGGTTGCATGCTCACACCCTATCCGTACAGGGGTGGCGTGACCCACAATAAGGTTTTAGCTGACCTGCAGTCGGTGTCAGCTTCTTCTTCTTTTTGTTCTCTTTCTCTCTATTTATCTTCTCGGGAGCGTCTGCATCCGCCTTTCTTAAATCTACCTTGACTGCTTTCTTGCCCTCTACTCCTGCTCCATCCCTTCCCTCTGCCCCATTCTCCCCCTCCTCCCTCCCCTTGGGTGGATGGACAGGTCGCTGACTCCCTTTGAGGACGTGTGGGAGGGGGGAACCAGTCAGACATGCACTGTCTCAGACTCATTTACTCACTGTGCCGCTGTGCCTTGTACACTACTGTCTCATTTGAGGTTTTGTTACTTATGATGATACGTATACTTTACTCTTAATGTATAACAGTTGGCTGCCTGCGTGCAGACCTATACTTGCAATATTTGTGTCAGTTTGCATTTTTTGATTAATAAAGCTGGATTTCAAAAAAAAAAAGGTAAAGACTTGAGACTGTGGGCAGCACAGTGTCTTAGCGATCAGCATATCTACTTGCAGCACTGGGGTCCTGAGTTTGAATCCAGGGTTTGTATGTTCTCCTTGTGCTTGCATGGGTTTCCTCCCACACTCCAAAGACAAGCTAGTAGGTTAATTGGCCCGTTTGAAATGGCCCTAGTATACACCAATCAGCCATAACATTATGACCACTGACAGGGGAAGTGAATAACATTGATTATCTCGTTACAATGGCAACTGGAAGTGGGTGGGATACATTAGGCAGCAGGGGAACATGCTGTCTCTGAAGTTGATGTGTTGGAAGCAGAAAAAATGGGCAAGCATAAAGATTTGAGCGAGTTTGATGGCTAGACGACTTGGTCAGAACATCTCCAAAACTGCAGCTCTTGTGGGATGTTTCCAGTCTGCAGTGGTCAGGACCCACCAGAAGTGGTCTAAGGAGGGAAAACGAGCGACAGCGTCATGGGCGGCCAAGGCTAATTGATGCACAAGGGGAGCAAAGGCTGGCCTGTGTAGTGCAATCCAATAGAAGAGCTACTGTAGCTCAGATTGCTGAACAAGTTAATACTGTTTCCGATAGACTGGTATCTGAACACCAAGTGCATGGCAGTTTGTTGCATATGGGTCTACGTAGCTGCAGACTGGTCAGGGTGCCTGTGCTGACTCCTGTCCACCGCTAAATGTGCCTACAATGAGCACATGAGTATTAGAACTGGGCCACGGAGCAATGGAAGATGGTGGCCTGGTCTGATGAATCATGTTTTCTTTTACATCATGTGTATGGCCGGGTGCATGTGTCCCTTACCTGGGGAGATGGCACCAGGATGCACTATGGGATAAAAGCAAGCCGGCGACAAACATTCGTACCGGACCTGATATTACAATGTGTTACCATGCTTAGATTATGAGTCTCACTGTCTGTTGTTCTAATATTCTGCGGGGCCATGTGGCCCTCGCGTGTACTTCTTTGCAATGTACCCCACCCTTTTTGCCTACAAATAAAGAATTTTAAAAAAAAGCAAGCCGGCGGAGACAGTATGATGCATTGGGCAATGTTCTGCTGGGAAACCTTGGGTCCTGCCATTTATATGGCCGTTACTTTGACACATACCACCTACCTAAACATTGTTGCTGAACAAGTACACTCCTTCATTGAAACATTATTCCCTGATGGCAGTGGCCTCTTTCAGCAGGATAATGGCAGACGGAAAAAATGGTTTGAGGAACACAACGAGTTCAAGGTGTTGACACAACCATATCTCCTTGACTAAAGCACCTATCTGAATGTTCTGCATCAAACGCAGCATCTGCACCCTTAAGTTGGCCAAACACTACTCAAATTTCATCCTGGTAACCATCAGAATACAACAGCCTGGCAGGCGGGATTCCCCCATCCATGCTGTTTAGCGTGGATGGAGAAATCAAGCGTTTGTGTGTGTGGCCAGCTTTAGGACTGATTCATACTGTTCCATTACAGCAACAGAATGTAAAATGAACCCTTTTACCACAACACATGAAACTAAGTGTGGAGCACTCTGGAGCAGATGATTTTAAATGGCACCCAATGTACCTAGCTAGGACATGCGTTTTAGCTAGGAATGTACCATCACTGTTTTTTTGGCATCGAGTACTGATAATTTTTTTTTTGGTATCGCTGATACTGAATACTGATACCGGCATCCCGAGGTAGCGTGGGCCTGGCTAATCAGGAAGCTGGGCGGTCCCGCCGCCCAGCTTCCTGATTGCCTGGGAAGCAGGTGTTCTATCGAAAGTACACTGGCTTCATGCTCTGTCGCAACACTGCGAGGCTGCCTGGCTTTCTGATTAATCCTGATTGGTCAAGAAGCCAGGCTAGCTCGCAGTGTTGCTAGGCAGCGTGAAGCCGGTTTTCTGATCGGCCCAGAAGCCAGCTCCATGATCCCTCGTAGCCCTGACTGTCAGAGGGAATCTCCCTCTGACCGGAAGTTTCTGTATCGGAGCACTTGGACAAGTACTCGCCCAAATGCTCAGTATCGGCACCGATACCAGTATCAGTTATTGCTGCATCCCTAGTTTTAGCATACCCCAATGCACAGCTGTGAACCACCTTTAGCTGTTGTGCGCTGCACTGAAAAGGTACGTTAACAAACTTATGGAGGGATAACTGCCATGACCTGCCCTAATGCAGAGTCTCCAAAGACAATGCATTATTCACTAAGGCCTGGTTCACACCTGTACGTTTTGTAGCGCGTTCAACGCTCTACAAAACGCTCAAACATGAAAATCCCATTATTTCCTATGGGTGTGGTTCACACCTTGCCGTATTTCAGCCCGTCTGAACGCGCTACAAAACGGCCTACGCCTGAAAAGGTACATGAGCTTCTTTGTGGCGTTTTTGTTGCGCGTTTCCATTGGGATACAGCCAAGTAGCCCTCGGAAACGCCCGTTTGTCGCGCGGTTTTTTTACCGCGTACCGCGGTAAAAACGTGCGTCACAAAATGCGCAACAAACACGCATATTCGATACGCCTAGGTGTGAACAGAGCCTAAGGCCTGGTTCACACCTGTACGTTTTGTAGCGCGTTCAACGCTCTACGAACGATCTACAAAACGCTCAAACACGAAAATCCCATTGTTTTCTATGGGTATGGTTCACACCTTGCCGTATTTCAGCCCGTCTGAGCGCGCTACAAAACGGCCTACGCCTGAAAAGGTACATGAGCTTCTTTGCGGCGTTTTTGTTGTGCGTTTCCATTGGGATACAGCCAAGTAGCCCACGAAAACGCGTGTTTGTCGTGCGTTTTTTACCGTGGATCGTGGTAAAAAAGCACGTCACAAGGCTGGGTTCACACCTAGGCGTATTGAATATGCGCGTTTGTCGCGCGTTTTTACCATAATTTGCGGTAAAAAAAACGTGTGACAAGCGCGCGTTTCCGAGGGCTACTTGGCTGTATCCCAATGGAAACGCCCGACCAAAACGCCCCAAAGAAGTACATGCCCAAAACGCCCAGATGGGAACTATGCACATTGAAAATAATGGCATTTCCCTGTTTAAGCGTTTTTCCGTGCGTGCGAACGCGCGGAAAAACGCCCAGATGGGAACCGGGCCTAAAGCATTTGCAGGACTGCTGGGGAAATGGGCCCAGCTGTGGGATGTATACAATGCCATGTCTCTGGGTACACCAATGGCAGTAAACGTTTCAGAAGACCACATCTGGGCTCTGTATAATCATGTACATTTTGATGAGGAAAGTGGTGGTGGTGGTGGGGGGAGGGACAAGTACACTTATTAAAGGTACATCTATCCTTCTCTGCCAGAGCACAAAACTAAAACAACTTGAAGCTACTTAGGAGGTGTGGGGATCTTGGAGACTATAGTGCAAGAGAATGAGGGAAAGGGAGATGGCGAGAGAGAGCGAGAAAGTGAGATGGCAAGTTGGAGAGAGAGGCATTGGGAAAGAGGTTGGGGAGAGAAGAAAGAGCCCCTTAACATTCCGATCAGGTTGACCTGTCAGTTTTTTAGACGGATCTGATTGGAAGCCCAGTGTTCGTCTATGGGCAGCCGGATTTAAATGGAAGTGTGTCGGTTTACATCCGATTACCCCAACTGCAGCCAGGTCGTGCCGCATCGTGGGGTAATCTGATGTAAATGGACATGACCAACATGGGTCCGGTAATTTAAGTTTTTTTCTCCATTGCAAGATGGGGGAAAAAACTAGACAGACACAGATGTCGCAACGATGACATTCGTTTAGAACTGCTCCGATCAGCAGGGGATCTGTGCATGGATGGAAAAGAGTGAATGGGAGAAATAGAAAAGGAGAGAAAGAGGGGGAGAGAGGGAGAAAGCAGGAGGGGGCGGAGAGAGAGAGGAGGAAAGAGAGATAAGGGGAGAAAGAGAGAGAGAGAGAGGGAAGAGAAGCTAAATGTGGAACCAAAACACATAAATCAAAAGACTAAATGAAATTGAGAAAAAAAAAGAAGATTTCCAAAACCCACTAGATACACAAATTACACTAGAAAGTAACCCGGATGTAAAGTGTTCAACCTGGTCCTGAGTGTTGATAACTACCCCTTTAAGTATGGAGCCAAGGCCTCATATCACCCATCCATAAGAGTGGAGATCACTATGATCTAGGGATATAGGTCAGCAGCATGGTGGTTAAACTGTTCAATATTCTAAACAACAAAATCCTCACCTTCCTGAAACAGCATAATGTCTTCAACAGAAGCCAAGCAGGGTGCATGCCAAACCATGGTACTACAGATAGCATCTACACCATGTACAGTCTCTGGGTACAGCTAGTCCACAATACAAAACATAGGGAAATATTTGCCTGTTGTGTGTACTGTATTTTAAGAAAGCCTTCGATTCAGTGTGGCCCCTAGGCCTGTTCCTCAAAGTTCTGGACGGTGGAATAGAAGGTAAAACATATGATGTCATAAAGAGCTAATACACTGAGAACAGTTGCAGCAAACAAGTGAATGGGAAAAGAACAGAGTACTTCCAGCAGGCCCATGATTTTAGACAGGGCAGCAATTTAGGTCCAACTCTCCTTAACATATACATCAATAAACTGGCTGAAGCTCTAGAATCCCCCTCAGTACCCTTACTAACTCTACATGACAGCAAGGTGATACTATTACCAAAGAGTCATACAAGATAGCCTGAAAGTGCTGGAGAAATACAGTGTGGCATGGGCACTACCCAGCAGCCTAAAGAAAAACAAATGAAGAGTTTGTCCAGTTACACATACCATGACCTGGAAATGAACCAATCAGGAAGTCCCACACCAGCCATAGAGGTCCTGAAAGACAAGGCATGCAGTACCTTCTATGCCATTGAGATGCTGCTGTACCACCTAAAACTACCAATAAGAGTCTGGCTTAAAATATTCCACAGTGTCATCATCCCAATCCTCCTCAATGGCAGCGAAGTATGGGGACCTGTCACCTACCAAAACCAACCCAAGGACTCCATCCAAACAGAAATATTCCATCTCTAAGTGTGAAAGCACCTCCTCCAAGTCCATTAGAGCACCTGCAACAATGCTTGTTGGGCTAGGTTGGGCAGATTCCCTTTACTGCTCGCAGTACTGAAGACACTATCATACTGGGACCATTTACAAAACAATAGCTCACACCACTTTAAAGCCCTACTGGCCAACAAGATCCATTCCAAACCACTGGCCTGCAACAACTTATCACCACCTTGTCCATCCAAAGCTCCCAAACAAAAATATGGCAGAGAATGGAGAAATTAAATATTAAAGTCACATAAAATATTTACCAGTCACTACAGAGAGACTACAAACTGGCTCCATACCTGGAGATACTCCAAGACCCCAAAGACAGATAAATCCTGAGCCAATGCAGACAGAGTGTCCACAGCCTGGAAATAAAATCAGGTGGCACAAGAAGACCTACAAGCTTGAAGAGAAAAGACTGTGCCAGCCGTGTGATCAGGGAATCCTGCTACAGTGCCCCAAGTACTCAGCACTGGGGGACACTCACTTCCAGAAACTCTCTGTTCTCATCCTGGAATTCACTTCTATAGAAGAGAAGAGGAATCTCCACATTGTACTGGGAGAAGAGGAGCTAAAGGTGAAACAGCTGCAAGATGTGTTACAGACTGAGAGGAACATGAGAAATTGAGGACTTATAAATCCCTTCCCTGGACTCAACCCCTATCCTCCTTTATATTATCCCTTACCCCTGATAACACTCGTGAACTTACCTATTGCCTTCATTAATTACTTAATTGCCCCACTAATGTCCTATGACCTCCACATCCAACCCATAATAACTCCTCAAATGCTTTGGAAATACTTAAATGCGTTTGGTCCTGCCGAGAAAGAAAAGAGGAAGGGAAGGGGTAGAAAAGGATTTTATAGAATAGAGAGGAGAAATAAATACAAGTTCCAGCTGATAATTAGGCATAGAAGAGAGAGACATAATACACAAACAATCCCAGTTAAATATGACACTCCATGTCTTTACGGACCTTGCTTTGTGCACTGGTGCGCGGTCATGTTGGAACAGGAAGGGGCCATCCCCAAACTGTTCCCACAAAGTTGGGAGCATGAAATTGTCCAAAATGTCTTGGTATGCTGATGCCTTAAGAGTTCCCTTCAATGGAACTAAGGGGCCAAGCCCAACCCCTGAAGAACAACCCCACACTATAATCCCCCCTCCCCCCCACCAAACTTTACACTTGACACAATGCAGTCAGGGAAGTACCGTTCTCCTGACAACCGCCAAACCCAGACACGTCCATCGGATTGCCAGACAGAGAAGCGTGATTCGTCACTCCATAGAACACGTCTCCACTTCTCTAGAATCCAGTGGCGGCGTGCTTTACACCACGGCATCCCACGCTTTGCATTGCACTTGGTGATGTAAGGCTTGGATGCATCTGCTCGGCCATGGAAACCCATTCCATGAAGCTCCCTACGCACTCTTGTTCTGCCAATCTGAAGGCCACATGAAGTTTGGAGGTCTGTAGCTATTGACTCTGCAGACAGTTGGCGACTTCTGCGCACTGTGCGCTTCAGCATGCGCTGACCCCGCTCTCTCATTTTACGTGGCCTCCCACTTCGTGGCTGTTGTTCCCAGTTGCTTCCACTTTGTTATAATACCACTAACAGGTGAAAGTGGAATATTTAGTAGCAAGGAAATGTCACGGAACAATTGAATCCAATGATTTGGAGGGGTAGTCCCAATACTTTTGGCAATATAGTGTATATATATATATATAATTAGAGGAGTATATAGATATTGGAGGTTTACATAGATAATAGAGTAGTATATAGATATTACAGGGGTACATAGGTATTAGAGGGGTATGAAGATAATAGAGGAGTATATAGATATTAGGGGAGTATATAGATTTCAGAGAGGTATATATAGATATTAGAGGAGTATATAGATTTCAGAGAGGTATATATAGATATTAGAGGAGTATATAGATTTCAGAGAGGTATATATAGATATTAGAGGAGTATATAGATTTCAGAGAGGTATATATAGATATTTGAGGAGTATATAGATATAAGAGGAGTATATATAGATATTAGAGGAGTATATAGATCTCAGAGAGGTATATATGGATATTAGAGTATATAGATCTGAGAGAGGTATATATAGATATTAGAGGAGTATATAGATCTCAGAGAGGTATATATAGATATTAGGAGTATATAGATCTCAGAGAGGTATATATAGATATTAGGAGTATATAGATCTCAGAGAGGTATATATAGATATTAGGAGTATATAGATCTCAGAGAGGTATATATAGATATTAGGAGTATATAGATCTCAGAGAGGTATATATAGATATTAGAGGAGTATATAAACATTAGGAGTGTAGAGGGAGATGGATGCGCCCACACGGGCCGACCCTCCGTAGACTACGGCGGACGAACTCTCTGGGTATCCGTGCAGCCGGACGGGTGTCAGGGTAGGATGGCACAGTGACCCGGGTGTACATTGTGCGGGTGATAAACGGCGCTCAGGTTATCCCGGGTCACCCTTCACCTTCCAGTGGGCGGTCACGACCAGTGCCAGGCGGGGCCTGCAGCGTCTCTCTTTACGGCAGGGTTTGCAGCAGCGGCGTGTGCAGTGTGTGCGGACAGTAGAGACCGGCTGGATCCCGGGCTGCCGTGTGTGTGCAGCTCCCTCCTTTGCCCCGGCCGCCTCACCATGGACTATGACTTCAAGCTGAAGCTGACCGGAGAGCGGGAGCGGGTGGAGGACCTGTTTGAGTATGAGGGCTGCAAAGTTGGAAGAGGCACTTACGGGCATGTGTTCAAAGCCAAGAGGAAAGATGGGTGAGTGTGCGAGGGCCCCGAGCAGGCCTGGGGCCCCGGGAGCCCCTGCAGAGTGCCCTACGTGCCTGACCTGTGTGCAAGGGGCAAGGCTGAGTCCGGGGGGCGGCTAGGGGCAGTTCTGTGTATGAGAGCTACCCTATAGTGTGCCTGGAATCTACCCCCTCCCCCCTATTATAATACTCCACAGTGTGCCTGGAATCTACCCCCTATATATTATAATACTCCACAGTGTGTCTGGAATCTACCCCCTATATATTATAATACTCCACAGTGTGTCTGGAGTCTACCCCCTATATATTATAATACTCCACAGTGTGTCTGGAATCTACCCCCTATATATTACCCCACAGTGTGCCTGGAATCTACCCCTGCTATATATAATACCCCATAGAGTGCCTGGAACCTTCCCCCCCCTTGACTGGGATCCACCACTCTATATATTACCACCCCACAGTGTGCCTGGGCACAGAGCTAGGATACACTTCACTTCTTAAATACAGTGGGGGGAATTTATCAAAGCAATTGCGAGTGTTTGAACTTGCACGGAATATATTTGATGCACTTTGCACCAGATCTATGTTGCTCGTGTAATATTGCTCATAAATGAGATTAAATAGACTCCAGGAAAGAAGACTCGTAACTCCAGGCAAAAGCTTAACTGTCGCTTTTTGGAGAAGTGGTCATGGGGACTTATTTTTTTTTTTGTTAGGTACTGCTCCAGTTTCAGACAGCCGCAGGGCAAGTGCAGATGTAAACAGGTGCAGTTGGAAAAGTAGTGCAAGCTCAGGTCAGAACAGGGGGCACATGTAAAAGACAGATTTGCACATTAAAAGAAATGATCTAAGAGGCTAAAACTGTTGCAATTGCTTTGATAAATCCCCCCCAATGTATATAGTACAATATATTTTGTATACACAGTTCTCCATAGTGTGGCTGGGCACAGAGCTGTGAGATACATTATACACATAACACCCCATAGCATAGGTCCAGGGCTGGAATTTACCCTGCTATATTTTATATACATAAGGGCACATAGCTGGAATATACTGCCACTGTATATTAACTTCATCATAATCTATAGTGTGTCAGGGCATATTGGTGGCATTTATCCTACATTGTTATAAACATAAAGCCCCATTGTGTGCATGGGCACAGATCTAGCATATATCCTGCTATATATATATATAATATACATAATGCCCCATTCTGTGCATGGGCACAGCTCTAGCATATAACCTGCTATTTATAATGTACATAATGCTCCATTGTGTGCATGGGCACAGATCTAGCATATATCCTGCTATATATAATATACATAATGCCCCTTTGTGTGCATGGGCACAGATCTAGGATACACTCTACTTCTTAAATAAATAATGCTCTATAGTGTGTCAGGGCATTGTGGTTGCATATATCCTACAATATATTATATACACAGTACTCCATAGTGTGCCTGGGCGCAGAGCTGTCAGATATCCTACATTATTTTATACACAACACCCCATAGCATAGGTCCAGGCACATAGCTGGGATATACTGCCACTATTAACTAAATCATAATCTATAGTGTGTCGGTGCATATTTATGGCCTTTATCCAACATTGTTATATACATGATGCCCCATTGTGTGCATGGGCACAGATCTGGCATATACCCCACTATATATAATATACATAATGCACCATACTGTGCATCGACATAGGGCTGGTTTATAACCCACTATATACTGTATACTTTCCCATATTGTGCATGGATACAAAGCTGAGATTTATTCTACTACATATATTGTATACATAATACCCCATAGTGTGCCGGGGTACAGAGATGATATATAATATACATGATGTCCTAAAATGTGTCTGCACAGAGCTGGCATAAAGAACACTGAGGGGAATTTATCAAAACTGCAGCAGACAAAATCTGGAACAGCTGTGCATGGTGACCAATCAGCATCCACCTTTCATTTCCACATTTTAACTGAGCAAACTGAAGAGAGAAGCTGATTGGTTGACATGGATAACTGCTACAAATTTTGTCGGCTCCAGTTTTGATAAATTCCCCTCACTATGTATTATATACATGATGCCCCATTGTGTGCCAGGGCACGAAACTGGTTTATACACCACTATGAGACTTGGGACTATACAGAGTTAATACTATTATTACATATGAATAATGGACACCCCGTGTTATCCTGGTGGTAGTGTGTATAACATTGATAGGTCCACATATCACAGGTTACGTATATCATACTCTATGAATAGACAGGCAGAATGTATATTTTATAATAAGCTGTGTATTGAATTGTTGGCCACAGATGACGATGTAATGGGTTATACATATTCTTTTTACACCCGAATAATAGTTTCTTAGGAGCTAAGAGGCCATTCACACTGTGCAGTTTGGTTTTCCTGCTGCAGTAGCCTACAAATTCTTGCAGCAGGAATCCCAGATCTACTGTTTAGATTCGGCCGCTGTCACCTGTTCAAGTTAATGACCGTGTGACAGCTGCCGCATCTGTAAGTGGCAGCACGCACATATTCGTATGTGATACAATTTCATGTAGAATAGATGCATCCAGGGACAGTAATCTATTCCACACCGCATGTAATCATCACATACGATTAGATGCAGAGTGCTGCTTAGAGATGCGGCCGCTGTCACCTGGTCATTAACTTGAACAGGCACAGCAGCCGCATCTAAACGGGGCATATGGGATTCCTGCTGCAGGATTCCTAAATCGCACAGCGTGAATGTAGCCTAACCCATTTAAATACACTGACTTTTGCTGGCTTAGCTACAGCTGATCCCACGTAACAGGTTTATACCTTCTAATGTATTGCACACAATTGATCCAAATTCTGGGTTCGTCTCTTAAAATATATTACATTGTTCTAGGCAAATTTACTGTATGAAGCAGCGATCTGACTTTCACCCAAAAATCACTGCAGTTTACTTTCTGGTGGATGTTTTAAATGAGGGATTGATTTACAGGCAGTGGAAGTCACATAAAAGATGAATAAATCACATTATACATTGCTGTGTTAGTCGGAGAATGCCACTTACTACAACAAGTTATAAATATCGCACTGTAATATGTATGACTAATACGCTGGTTTGAGATCCTAAAGTAAGCTGGATATGGCGTTGTATGCAGAGAATTTACCAAAGACCTGTACACAAATAATGTTGTGAATACTATATTGTAGTACATATGATTAATAGACTCTAAGTTACTATGTTACTTTTCAAAATTCCAACATATAAAAGATACATTCTCATGAACATACTCTGTGCGTTATTGTATATTTTCATACATGATCCCAATATTATAACAGATGTCGTACTGTCATACCAATCAGCCAGACCATATTGCCCACTGACCAATAAAGTGAATAACATTGATTATCTTGTTATAATGTCTCCTGGAAGTGGGTGGGATATATTAGGCAGCAGGGGAACATTTTGTTCTTTAAGTTCATGTGTTGGAAGCAGAAAAAATGGGCAAGTGTAAGGCTTTGAGCGACTTTGGCAAGGGCCAAATTGTGATGGCTAGACAATTGGGTCAGAGCAACTCCAAAGCTACAGCTCTTGTGGAATGTTCCCGGTCTGCTGTTGTCACGACCTACCAAAAGTGGTCTAAGGAAGGAAAAGCGGTGAACCAGAGACAGGCTCATGGGCCGCCAAGGCTTATTGATGCACATGGGGAGCACAGGCTGACCTGTGTAGTCCGATCCAATAGAAGAGCTACTGTAGCTCAGATTGCTAATTAAGTTAATGCTGGTTCCGAACACACAGCACATTGCAGTTTATTGTGTGTGTGTGCCCATGCTGACCCGTGTCCACCGTCCAAAGCGCCTACAATGGGCATGTGAGCATCAGAACTGGACCATGGAGTAATAGAAATAGGTGGTCTGTTCTGATCCATTTTTTTCTTACATCATGTGGATGTCCGGGTGCATGTTTGTCGCTTACCTGGGGACGTTATGGCACCAGGATGTACTATGGGAAGAAGGCAAGCCGGTGGTGGCACTGTGTTCTTTGGGCAATGTCCTGCTAGGAAACCTTGGGTCCATTTATATGGATGTTACTTTGACACATATCCCCACCTAAACATTGTTGCTGATGGCAGTGGCCTCTTTCAGCAGGATAATGTGCCCTGCCACACTGTAAAAATGGTTCAAAACAAACTTTTCCGACCCCATTCGTTTCTCAGTTTAGGTTGTTTCCTACCGTCCAGGAGCAGAAAGGTGTTTGTTGTTTTTGTCCAGATGGCTGTTAAGCAGTCCCCCTCTTGATGCAGATATGTCTCGTATGCCTTGCCTTGATCAGAGACATATGCCCCTTTCTGAATCTAAAAGCGCTCAATGTTTTAATTTGCATGCAAACATTCCACATGGTATCTACAAGGTCAGACGTTGTCTTCCTTTGTCAGGGAGACTCCACTTACCTCTGTGGACATCATAGATCCCTGCTTGCATGTTCACATCAAACCTACCTGAATTTTGCTATGTGCATGCAACTTCTGGTTCGTTGCCTTTCCCTTTTGGTCCGTCCTCTGCACTTCGAGTCTTCACCTAGGTGCTAACCTTCTTACGTTCACAGGGCACCCCCATTGTGGTGTATCTAGACTACCTCCTGCTGAAGAAACATTCGGCACAGATTCTGGTGACAAGCCCTAAATATGCAGAGCTTGCAGAAGACCTACAAGTCCATGCTAGAGCTGACTCCTGGTTTGAAATATTTGGGTCTAATCCTAAACACAGCTCAAGAGTTTTTCTTCTCCCCCAGAACATTTCTGCTCCTAGACTCGGACTCTTCAGTCTGGGATATGTCCAACTTTAGCATTCCACTCCAGATTGTTGCAATTTAACATTTGGGACTGTGGAACAAAAAGCCATAGATTAATTGCTGCTTCAAAATTGCTAGTCTGAAGGCCCTCACACTCATTGCTGACGATATACTGAACACTCCCTTTTAACTTTAAACTGTAAAAATGTATTACTTAAAAGGGGTGAAATGTTGCTGAAGTAGAGGTATTTATTTTGTGATATTATAGTGATGGACATATAGAAACAGTACAATCCTAATACAAATTAGTAAACTAAACCTGAGATTGTAAATATAAAGAAAAAAAGGTTCCGAGCCACCAGAAGGAACAGCACACCACACCCCTAAATATAATTGTATCAAAAAGCTAGAGAATATGGGGCTTTTTAGGTGTCACTCTAGGCATGAAAAACACATATTGCACAAATATCTTTAAATAAATATATTTTAATTATACAAATAAATACCTAAATAAGAGGATAAAACCATTGTATAAGCTCATCAATTTTGTATCCACAACAACCTCAAAAGGATTAAAATTGGTTTTAGGCATAACGCCTCCCTGGACCACACCGCCACATACACGGCATCAACAATTGAGGTAAACATTTTAACATCTATTTCATATAAAAATTCATCATCTAATTTATGTCCAGCCTTCTATGCGTTTCGCTTAAAAAAAAAGCTTCCCCGGGAAGATAAGAGGCTGCCTGCAATATTTGAATGCCATGGGTATAAATACATCTATCTATACGGATACACACTTTTACATCACATAATAGTAATCATTGAAAAATAAATAACCATTGAAATAAATAATGATAAATAACCTTGTTTAGGGTTCCAGTGGTGAATAGGTCGACATCTCCAGGGGGACAGAACCCCCCGCCCAGATGACGTAGGGAGTGAGGGGCGTACAGGAGTGAGTGGAGGTGTGGAGAGGGGGGATATTACCGTGACGGTAATCTCCCCTCCATATAGGTTGAGGGGTCGGTATATCTGAGGAGCTATCTTTGTTCATCCATTTAGTATTTACATTACATGGGGAACATTAGTTGCGTTTTTTTGGTACCGTCCCGTACTATATATTGTTTGACATATTATAATTTTACAGTATCTTTGGATGGGGACTTAGACTTTCTCCGGTACTCCTGTACGCCCTACGTCATCTGGGCGGGGGGGGTTCTGTCCCCCTGGAGATGTCGATCTATTCACAAATTAGATACATTTTTAATACTTAAGGTGTATGTAATTTTAAGATTAACTCTTTTTTTAGTGTCACTTTAACCAGTTGACATCAGCGGTGTTAAACCCCCTTCCCATCCAGGCCATTTTTCAGTATTCAGCGCTGCGGTACTTTAACTGACATTTATTCCGTCATGCAGCGCTGTACTGAAATGAATTTTATACCCTTTTTTGGGGACAGATAGAGCTTTCTTTTGGTGGTATTTATTCACCATTGGGGGTTTTATTTTTTTAATATATTAAGGAAAAATTACCGAAATGTAAAAAAAAAAACCAGTTTCCCCTATATTAAATGATAAAACATTTATTATTACCCAATTTTTTGGTAAAATATAAAAGA
>NW_017306764.1:982079-995065 GCF_000935625.1 Nanorana parkeri | reverse complement strand
CCCGCTGATCGCCTATATGTGTAACACCCGGTAACGGGTGTGTGCACTGATCGGGTCTTTTCTGCCCGTGCGTGCCCGCTAGGGGGCGCGCGCGAGCAGAAAAAAATTGCCGTCTGGAGACGGCAACCTGCATATGCAGCAGTGCCGTCCGTCCGTTTTTTTTACTACGGGCGGACGGCAAGAGGTTAAGGTGTGTCTAGGTACCACTATATGCCTGCATTGCAGTGCCACAACCTATTAGATTTACATTAAATACATGTTGTGACTTATCTTTAGGTGCTTGGTGTTCCAGGTTTTCATTGTTGTATTAAAGAAAACCTGTCATGATGGAGCGATATAAAGGCAGCTATTGCTGACCTCTTTTCTGACACTATTTACCTGGCTTGTCATACTAATGTTGTAGCTTCAGGACTCTTGCCTTATCTGTTTTGCCTGCTTGCTACAAGTCTGATTTACAGTAGAAAGTATTAAAGCACATTGGTTAGCAGTAGAGGAGGAGCTGGGGAATGCAGAGGAGGCATGAGGGTAGCAGCTGACGAGCCGGGGAATGCAGAGGAGGCATGAGGGATAGCAGTGGATGAGCCGGGGAATGCAGAGGAGGCATGAGGGGTAACAGTGGATGAGCTGTTACCCCCAGTCAGAGTGCTTCTGTATAGAAACACTTAAAACACATGTAGCGACATACCTTTGCAGCGGCCGGGATAGTGCGACTTTCGGGGCGATGATCCAGCGACGGTAGCGCGACCTTCTCTGTCGGGCTCCATAGAAAAAAAGCAAAATCGCGCAAAATACGCCGAAAAAAGGGTCCGGTAGTAGCAACTTGCGACCGCGACGAGCGACATGGAGTTAAGACGGCTCCATTGAATAGCATTGGCCGGCGACTTCTCACGATATCGCGCGGCAAAAATGCGCGATATCGCGGCGGAAATCGCGCGACAAGTCGCTACATGTGAACGGGGCCTAAGTCAAATCCATGTACTTGCACTAGTTGCATTAAAAAAAACAAAAATGGAATGTGATGATATATTAATGGACCCATATCTGCATTAATTTGTGTAATGAGTAAATATAGCTGTCCCTTTTAAACACATACATATGAAATGGATTCACAGAAACAAAGTCCCTAAAACATTTAACATGCATGTTGGTTATCTTAATAAAAATGCAATTAAATTTAATGTCTGTAGTTTTCCTTTAAAAAGAAAACAAACTCTGTGACGAGGTGATTTTAGTCATATTTCTGGCCTTGTTATTGAATGTTAGTCAATAGTATTGTCTGTTCATTGTCATACAGCCAGTGCAGAAATCACATTGTTGGAGCAGACAGTGACTCAACCTGCCCTGCTTCCTCTGTGTGCTTTCCTCTTGGGCATCCCTTTTCTTTTGTTCCATAGCTTGCTATCTTTTCATTTTCCAGGCAGGTGAATGGCGGGCCCCCCTGGACATTTCTCCCCACGGAAGTCTGCCTCGTCTCAAATAGACAAAGTAACTTTATTCACTAAATGTCTGGCATGGAAAAATAAAAACATAAACCACAGTGATGCTTGGTCCATTTTCCAGCACACTCATTGCTCTCTTCCTGGAAGTAGAAATGTCCAAACATATCCTCTCCTGTTTTAAAACCAGCAATGTAATAGGAACGCATAGTAGAGGTTTTTTTTTTAAATGTGATCAATGCTTACTTGAAAAAAATCCTGTTTACGTAGTGACTGCTGGCTTCTGTCTGCCCATCACTTTCATCAACATCCTGGATTCCCAGTGTGCTTTGCATCTCGTTCCCTGCTGCTTGATGTTATGTAGAGCTGCAGCTAACGATTATTTTCAAAATCGATTAGTTAGCCGATTATTAAGTTCGATTAATCGGTTGATCGGATAAACAATAAAAAAAATGGCTCCAGTGATGGACTACTAGTTTGTATTGAGATTGTTGTCCATCACAGGAGCAAGCTTGGAGCGGTGGAAAAAAATAGTGTGGTGTGCAATATAGTGAAAAGGAAAGTGTAAAATTATACAGCAATGAATGCAGAATGGCACCGACTATAGAGGAATACAAAACCCAGCAATAGTACATTATACAGCGCAATGCAGAATATCACCAGCTCAATGCAGAATATCACCAGCTATAGAGGACTACAACAAATCCCAGCAATAGTACATTATAGCTGGTGGTATTCTGCATTGCGCTGTATAATGTATTATTGCTGGGATTTGTAGTCCTCTATACAGCGCAGTGCAGAATATCACCAGCTATATAGGAATACAACAAATCCCAGCAATACATTATACATACAGTGTATAATGTATTGCTGGGATTTGTATTCCTATGTAATTCCTATTCCTATATAAAGCACAATGTACCATCAGCTATAGAGGAATACAAATCCCAGCAATACATTATGAACAGGGCCAACTAACCAGAAGCCGATTAATCGATTATTGAAAAAGTTGACAACTTTTTCAATAATCGATTATGTCGATTAGTTGTTGCAGCCCTAATGTTATGCAATCTCTATTTCTGAAGATTACATATCCCATCATGTAGAATCACATGCAATTGTTTTTGCTTGAAAATAATAACCGACAAAAGACAGAAGTTGTCAAACAAACCTACTTTCTTTTTATGAGGAAATGAGTAATAAATTGGACAGAAGAATAGCTGTGGATATAGTATACTTGGACTTTGCAAAAGCCTTAGCCGCAGTTTCAACCTGTGTAACTTCGGGACCCGCATTTATCCTCGGTCATTAAAGGAGAACAATGAAGGGAGTGCTTTTCACTCACCTCATAGTTCTAGCCGACCTGTGACAATGAGACTGTCACAGGTCGGCTCAGTAAATCGTGAGGTGAGCGAACACATACCGGCGTTCGCTCACCTCTCGGTCCTGTCACGGCTCTCTGCTGTGACAGGGGAGGGGCTGGATTCCCCGCTCCGTTACGCCAGCGCTGACTGGCGGAACGGACGGGGTTGGGGGCGGGTACAGCTGGCTCTGCCTCTAAATAGACAGAGCCAGCTGTCAGTCATGCAGCTGGCATAATTGTCGGGATCCGCTTCAGCTGCGGCGTCTCAGTATACCGCGAGCAGCAGCTCGTGGTATACTGCGGCGTCTCAGTATACCGCGAGCTACAGCTTGCGGTATACTGAGCTTAAGGTGATGGGAGGACGCTAGTTTGTGTCCTCCCGTTACCCTAAGGAGAACTATGGGGAAAAGCCTTAACCCCATAGTTCTCCTTTTAAGTCGCGACCCAAGTCAAACTGCAATGGAATGCACGGCATTGCAGTACTGGGTGTTCGGGTGCAGGCTATCAGACTGGCGGGAGGTGCGTTTGGGATGTAATTCAAATGAATGGCAACGCAACACACCCCGTAGAGGTGCCAGGAGCCAGAATGTGACGCCAGTCCAGACACCTCTGCAGGGCACATGTGGGAGCTGTAAGCAATGCACAAACAGCTCCCTTTTGGCCATACTTCCAGCCACCTCAAGCTGACACGCAGGGCCGGGCAGCATATTTTGAGTGGCTGCTTGGGGCGAGAACTGGCGCTAGGGGGAGGCTGAGGAGTCTCTCACCTAGAAAAGTGGAAGGCATGTGGCGACCCACTGAACACGGGGTCACGACCCACCAGTTGAGAACCAAGGGTTTAGAGCATTCCATCTGTAATTGGATAGAAAACTGACTTAAAGACCGTATTCAGAGAGTGGTGATCAATGATTCATTGGGATTGCGGATTAAAAGTGCAATTTCTGTGTTTGCAGATGACACCAAGTTATGTAGTGGAATACAGTCCTTACAGGATGTCTCCAACCTACAATCAGATCTGAATGCACTGTGTGATTGGGCATCTATTTGGCAAATAAGGTTTAATGTTGATAAATGTAAAGTCCTGCACTTGGGGATTAAAAACATGCATCCGTCATACACTCTAGGGGGAGTATGTTTGGGGGAGTAGGTGATGGAGAAGATCTGGGTGTTCTGGTAGATCATAGACTCAATAATAGCATGCAATGTTAAGCTGCAGTTTCTAAAGCAATCAAAATACTTGTATTAGAAGCGGTCTAGACTCCAGAGACAGAGACATAATCCTGCCCCTGTACAAAGCATTAGTAAGACATCTGGAATATGCAGTTCAGTTTTGCACCAGTTTACAAAAAGGATGTTGTGGAATTGGAGAAAGTGGAGAGAAGGGCGACCAAACTCATAAGCGGCATGGAGGGGATAAGCGGCATGGAGGAGCTCAGCTATGAGGAAAGATTACCTGACCTGAATTTGTTCTCTCTGGAGAAGAGGCCACTAAGGGGGGACATGATCACCATGTATAATTACATAAATGGTCAATATAAAGAGCTTGGTGTCAAATTATTCACGTTAAGGTCACTGCAAAGGACAAGGAGGCACTCTTTGCATCTGGAGGAAAAGAGGTTTAGCCTTTGCATACAGAAAGGATTCTCCACAGTTAGAGCTGTGAAAATGTGGAATAGACGTCCCCCAGGAACTAGTTCTAGCTAGCTCAGTTGTTTTAAAAACATCTGTATGTATTCCTAAATGCACAGAATATTACTGGATATTGAGTTCTTAGAGGTATATTAATCATCGGAGATTGTTGATCCAGGGAATATCCGATTGCCTTATGGGATCAGGAAGGAATGTTTTTTTCTGCTGTTGGTGAAAATTGAACTATGCTTTTTATAGGGTTTTTTTGCCTTCCTCTGGATCAACAGGGGGTAACTGTGGGCATATCGTTCTGTTTAGGCTTTTCTTTTCATTTTTTTTTTCTCTCAGTATCTCTATAGGCTGAACTCGATGAACTTGTCTTCTTTGAACCAGACTAATTATGTAACATCATGCATTGCTTCCAACAAGCAATGATACTATTACATTGTTTAGACACTGAATTGTAGTTCAGAAGGCAGGCTCTGTGATAGTTGTGATACAAGGAAGTGCATATTCATAGGGCTGAGGGAAATTGTGTCAGTGCATTGATGAACTACATCCGAAGTGCATCTTGAATAAGTAAGTTTCCAAACATCTACAACGATCTGGTTATTAGGAGTGGGATAGAACCTATGGAAATTCAATACAGAAATACAGATTTTATTTTTTGTCCATAGATACCTTTTAATACACTGTCAGCGCAATGTGGTTGTGACTATGATGTGCTTACAAAAAAAAATATTGCACGCATGCTTTAAGAGCACAGCAACGCAGTGCTGTGAACTGTCCCCACCTGAGTCAAGGCAATTTGCCCTGCCCTGCTTTCAGGCTGTGCTGAAGAAAAAAATAAAAAGCCCACCGCAGCCCAAACGCATCGGGTGTGAACAGGCCCTCATCTGTCAGGCTCCCTTCACACATGGCGTTTGCCAAGTGGGAAACCACGCAGCTAAAACCTTAACATACGCTCAGATTCCGCTCACTTTCAGCTATTACTATAGCCGGGACGCGGACACCACCCTAGTGTGAAGAATGCACATTGGAATGCATTGGGTTTTGCACGAACACGTGCAGAAAACGGCTCGTGTGACTGGAGCCTACCATAGCAAAGCCAAGGGAGTGATGCCACTTTTTACAGTTGCCTATGAGATTTTACTGAGCAGCTGCATGAGTTCCTGGCTCACTCTTGTTTAGATCTATGAACATTTTTTATATAAGGCAGCCTGTAGAGCACCAGTGCCCACAATGTTTGTGTTTTGAAAAGATCTACTTTTGAAATGACGAGCTGCATGAGATCTACCTACGAAAAAAAAACTCCCTTGCTTTCTCTCTCCTGGCTCTCTTTCCTAGCTGTCATTCCTCGTTTTCTCTCCTTGCTCTCTCCCCTGGGTATCTCTCTCCTTGCTCTCTCCCCTGGGTATCTCTCTCCTTGCTCTCTCCCCTGGGTATCTCTCTCCTTGCTCTCTCCCCTGGGTATCTCTCTCCTTGCTCTCTCCCCTGGGTGTCTCTCCTTGTGCTCTCTTCCCCGCTCTCTCTCCTGGCTCACCTTGCTGTATTTTGCAAACTGTAGTGCAACAGGCTGTGTAAACTAATATTCTTTGATGTAATACATAGCACTTCAACCACCGGTATCCACCAGAAAGGTGTCAGTGTTCTGATTTGTATTGAGACCTCTAAATCTGTTGGCCAGTAGCCCTTTTCAGAGATTAGTCATTTCTGGCTGGATGTAACGGGGGATGTAGTAAAACCCCCTTCAATGTGCTTTAGGCTGCACATTCCCAGCGTTCAGTGCGCTTGCTTTATTAGGAGTGTAATATATGGAAGCTATCCTGTGGGAGTTTTGGAGACTGTAAATGGTCCCTCCAGGTTAAACGCTCCACGCTATCTGCCGCTCACACTTAAGTGCATCTGTATATTATTTTTATGCCTGTCCCATAAATGACACCGCAAAAGCTAAACGAAAAATATTCAGCATAAAATAGATCTATATCCATGTATAGAACCTTGGAAAAGGCTTGACCATCTTTTACAGCTCCTGTGCCACCAGTAAAGCCCCATTGGCTATATGTATACTGCACAAAAGGAATCTGTGGTGATGGAACAATAGAAGATTCCATCTCTGACTTGTTTTCCTAGTTAAAATCCCAGATGGTTTCTCTTTAGGTATCGATGTCCTGGTGAGGAGGTTTCCCTTCGCTTAGGAGATGCAACAGGAAGTAAGAATTTCCCTCTTGCACAGGTGTCACCAGGACATTTGTCCACATTGGAAGAATTTTCCTTACTTATTGCAATCATGACAACTCTGAAATGTTTTAGTGTCCCTCAATTTCTGTCCGTGTCCATGATTTACAGGGCAAATGGAGGGGTCAGTCTTCCCAGACCACAATAAATATTTGGCAGAGTCTAACCTAAGTTTTCCTTTTCATATAGTTTAATTCTTCTCTATTCTAAACAAAATGAAACGGGATTGTGTTAAAGGGTATCTATGGTCAAATACAAAAAATATGGATATTCACTCCCGTAACCATATCCATCTAGAAGTTTAACTTATTGAAGATGCCCAGAGGATGTACTTTCTCAATGCACTGACATCATTTCACTCAGCCCTATGAATATGTCCTTCCTCCTGTCAACTCTCACAGAGCCAGCCTTCTCAACTACAACTCAACATCGGAACAATGTAACATAATCACTGCTTGCTGGAAGCAATGCATGATGGCATATGTAGTCTTGAGAAATCAAGCTTGAGCCACATCAGGCAGCACGGATAGAGATGCAAAGCATACTGGGGATCCAGGAAGTTGTTGGAAGTGACGGGCAGACAGAAGGCAGCACTCGCTATATAAGGCTCCCTTCACACCTAGGCACCAGCGTTTTTCCGCATATTAGCATGTGTTTTGTCCAGCGTTTCGTTTAGCGTGTTTTTCACGCACACAATCCAGTTTTGGCGATCAGATTGAAATACATTGTGGTGAATGGACAAACATGTGGAAAAACCATGCAAAAACGCACACAGAAATGTGCAAAATGTTTGTGTCGCACGTTTCCATTGAAGTCTTTGGGGCCAAATGCGATGTAATCTGCCCCCCCAAGCTTGTATGTTTTACAGCTTACGGCGAAACTCTCAGGTGTGAACAGGGGCCATTGAAATGAATGGGATTTCTTATGTTGAGAGTTTTGTCGTGCTCAGCTTTGCGTGTCAAAACACATAGGTGTGAACAGGGATTTTTTCAAATAAGCTTTGATTGCATTATCAAAAACAACTCTTATGTATTCCTATTACAATGCTGATGTTGGAGGAGGAAGGGATATGCTGGGACTCCACAATTCCTATAATATAAAAATGCAATTATGAGACTATCAAAATATTGCCCTATTTTTAGTTATTTTCGTGGTTAATAATATGTGAACGAAGTAAAAACTTCTTTTTTTTTTTTTTTTTAATCCAAGCAAGTTGCATTTAAATTTTTTGTGCGTTGTTATTGAATCAAGTGCTAAACTCGACTGTTGTCTAATATTTAAGGAGCCGAGTTTCGGTTGCAGAGTTTACCACATGAGCTTTTAAGGAGAATCCAGTGGGCTCCTAGGACTCATTTTGGCAGGCTTCCTTAGGCCTTGGACACAGAATTAAAAACATCTAAGCCTGCATCCTGCGCGTAACCCTCCTTTTACTGAGCTCTCTGGGCTGCTGCATAATTAAACAATTCACTGAAGTGGATGGGACAGTTTTAGAAGATTGAATTCCTTTGAAGCTACATTAAATATGAAGGAGGTGCCCTTTGCGTTTGATTTCAGGACACCGAGTCCCTGTCTTGCCCTTTTCTGTTTTTCTAGTGGTTATAAATCTGAAATTCTGGCAGCTGGTGGAGATGCTTGCCCAGATCCTGGTTGTTTTGGCAGCAGTATATGCACCTGCAAAATGTGGGAAGGACTTTGCTCTGCATCAATACAAGCATAGCTGTAGTGTCTGTGTCATGAAAACAGTGCCCTCGAAGCACTGGGGTACTGTGTGAATGGAGTGTGATGCCTTCCTGTATGTGTATGGGTTTCCCTCTACACTTCAAACCTATGGCCAATTTTATTTTTGCTTCCGTTGTAGTTGACCTTGGTGTACATTTATGACTGGTGGGGCCATTAGATTGTAAGCTAACTTCAGGGTAGGGACCAATTTGAGTAAGATGAGTACTCTGGCGCTATGGAAGCAGATAGACAGACAAGGCCTTTTTGTTCAAACCTTTGTTCCACCAACACTGCCTGGAGTCTTCTAAGCCAGGTATGTTTATAGCACATAGTCCCCAATTCTATAGACCTAAAGTGATGCTAAGCTCAGGAGTTCAACTTTAAAAATGCATTCAAGTACCTTCACTAGTAACAAGAATGTATCTTATTTGTGCATCACTCGGCTGCAGATCCCCAAAAAGATCTAATAAAACGTTCTGCAATTTTTTTTTTAAATTGCACTGGAACACGGGGTATTGCAGTACCATGCGTTCTAGTGCGGTCGATCACACTGCGGACGGGAGGTACATTTGGGATCCATTGAAATGAATTGGAAATTACACGAACTACAATCGTACAGGGCCCTGGCATGAATTGAATTCAGGATCCCAGTACATCAAGACAAGCGTGCTACCCACTGTCCCCATGCTGGTTTTATAGACACTTCAGCTATTCTCCTGCAATACTGTATTTTGCAGGGTCGCATAATGCTGCCGAAACAATAGCTGTCAGCCGTTTGTTGCTTTCTTTTAATAGGCATCCTGGTTCACTGTCTGTGAATGCTTCGATTTCACATAGCCACAGGCCCCTTGGCACAGTGCTCGAGACAGTGGAAGTTTACTTCACGTTTGTAGGTCAAAGAACATTTGATACATCCTCTTCAGTTTCATGAAATGGTGTATTGACCTTTCCAAGAGTCTCCTTTTCTTTCCTCATACTGGAAGTTGGTAGACCTCCCCTATGGGACCTGCTGTCCAGACTAGTGACGCTCCAGTAGCTTTCTATGCTAGCACTCTTCAATTAATTTTTTCAAGCAGATTAGAGTGTTCACTAAAATAAGATCAGATTTTGCTTGTATACCCACGTCTTACACTGGCACATGTGTGTGTGACATTTGGGACTTTCTCATTCCCGGTACACAGACATAACAAGGATATTCATGTCCACCCTGCTTTTTTTTCCCCCCTTCAATCTCGTGTTTCTTATGCCTGTAGTAGGTATTGCTATTTTGTTAAATCAGAACTCTACCAAGCATGGATTACTCAGTGTTGGGAGGATTGGAGCAAACATCCCCTACACCAGCCAAGGCTGCATTTTTTATAATTTGCCCTTGAGGGTATGATGGTATTAACTTTGCCTGCAGACAGAGGAAAAATATATTAATTTTGTCAAAGCCATTGGTAAATTGAAGGCTCCAGTCACACCTAAGGCCTTGTTCACACCAAATGCAGACCAGATCCGGTCAGGTTTCTGCACACGCAGTGTAGTGAGTTGTGACGCGTTTTAGACGCGTTTTTGATGCGTTTAGGGCCGGTTTTGGTTAAAAAAAAAATATATATATATTTTTTTTTTTTAAACATGGACTTTCAGGCACTTGCATGCGTTTTTGATGCGTTTAGATGCGTTTTTGATGCGTTCCAGATCCAGAGCAGGTAAAATAGGGCTTGCCGCCTTTTTTTTTTCATCCGGTCTGGATCTGGTCTGGATCCGCACGCTGCGATGTGAACTGGAGGTCAAAATACCATAGGAATACATTGGACGCAGTTTTGATCCGGTCTGCACCTGCTCTGGTCCGGATCTGCTCCGCGCTTGGTGTGAACAAGCCCTAAAGCGTCAGTGTTTCAGTTGTTTTTTTTCCATTCATTTAAAAAAAAAAAATTGAGCATTTTTACATGCGTCAAAATGGTCAACACTTGTTTGATGTTTCCATTGAAGTCGATATGGCCAAAAGTTCAGAAAAGTAGCTCATGCACTTTTTCCAGTGACAGATGTTTTGTTACAGGCAACATAACCTTCAGGTACAGACAGGGGCCATAGAAAACAATGGAATTCCACATGATGATCGAGTGGGTTTTAATATTTCCTGCAGCAAATACCTGGAATGTATCCAGATCAGAAGTTTTAAGTACAATGTGACTTCCCTAGCTCCTAGCTTGTCCAGTTTAAAGCTCTTCTCTGGGGAAACAAAAACAAACCCTCCACATTGCAAGGATTAAGTGCTTGTTTATGTCTCGAGTACCCTATAAAAGCTGTTTTACTTAACTTGATTCCCGCTCCCATCTCCAGCCGAAGTTGTAGACCGGACCTGCAGTCTAAGGACAACTGACGTCATCTCGTCTTATACAGGTCCATAGACCTGCTTTGTATGGGAGAACACTAAGGGACATTCCAACATTCGGAGGGGGAAATAAGTGAGGTTCAGTGCAGGGGTAGCCCCACTGTATGACTTTAAGGGCCTGTTCACACGACGTCCGTTTTCTGTGCTGACCTGATCCGTACGCTCCTGCACTAAAAATGCATCCCAATGTATCCCTATGTGTTTTATGGGCTACAGTTCTCACGTGTGCAGTCCGTTCAGGTTATGACAAAAAAAATACTGCATGTCACATTTTGTACGGTCAGGAAACGGTCTGGAAACTCAAAACGCACTGCACTACAGCTAACATACTGACAGCCCCACTCCAGCAAAAAAAACTTTTTTTTTTTTTTTACTGGAAGGCGACAAAACACATAGCACCGCTTCTGCAGATCCGCACCTGATCCGGACCTGAAAATCATGTGAACAGGGCCTTAAGGAAAAGTATTTGGGGCACATTCAGCCAGACAGCTTGCTTTAAGAAGGATGTCAGTAATGGCAACCTCACAGTTCCAAAACAATAAGCTGGCCATAAACTGCTTAGATTTTCAAAAGAATCATACGAAAGATCTTTTGTTAGACTTTCTATTCGTTGATGGGGGTCAAATTGATCGGTTTTGATCATAATGAAAAAACTCCTTCATGGAGGGATTACCAGGTATTCTTTTAACCCTTTCGCTGCCAAGGACGTACGTCGTACGGAGCTACAAAAGTGCTTCCAGCTGGCCAGCTCAGTACGTCGTACGGACCTGGCATTTACAGTTCTACTATAAGCTGATGGTCGCTTTAGCTTATAGTAGAACTGTTCAGCAGACTTTGGCCAGCTGATTTGAAAAATGTTCCGGAGGGCTTGGCAGCGAAAGGGTTAATAAAAGCTGCAGTTTTAAAAGTATTGAAGTTACTTTTTTTTTTTTTTTATGTTTGATATTTTACTTGAGTTTCCTTATACTTTTAATACTCAACATACATATAGAATACATAAACACTGCAATAGTTACTCATTGTAAATACACCATGCATACCCTTTTAAATAGTCTGGTACAGATGAAGGCACCAGTGATGCATGATCAGTGCTCTACTACATCTGATCACTGTTGTATAGATGTCTCATATTAAATCTGGTGCGCGTTTTATAAATAGGATCTTTTAGGTTGGATTTAGAAGTGACACAGGTCTGTTTTTATGCTGCTCATTGTCCGTTTCCTGTCTTTTAATAGCTGCCATACAGGTTCTATTTGGGGAGGGTTGGTGTTTTATGGAAGATGAAGGGTATTTTGCTGGATACAGAAGTTCTTATATCTTCTATCAGGATTTTTATAGTTTGACTTTTACAGAAGTCTAATAAGGTTATAAATGGCTTTTGTGCTTTTTCTGCCATTTGGTGTCACACATATGGAAGATTTAGATGGCAGGGAATATAAATTGCTTTGCTGTTGGAGCGAGAAAGCTGCAGTTACAGTTGGTTTGAATAGGTAACATCAGCGGTGCTTTCATCAATTTATCTGTAGGAAAGCTGTTTGTATTTTTTGCGTTCACAGTCATTTGGTTACAGTATTAAAATGTTTGGCTGCAACAATGAGTACAGGTCCCTGGTGCAACCCCATTTTTAAAGCACTCCTCTGGCCATTTTTATTTAGGTTACATAGTTACATAGTATTTAGTTACATAGGTTGGCCATGGAAGTAGCCGCAAGGCAATTTGCCTTGTCACAGATGGGCACAATTCACATCACCATTGTTATGGTGGTGTGTGCTGAAATAAAATACGGCATGCAGTACTTTTTTCAGTGCAGCGGGATGCTACGCGTTACTGCCTCACACCACACAGTGCCTCTAAAACCTAATGAAATGTCACCTGTCTCAAAGTTCTTAAAACCCTCCCCCCCCCGCCCAAAACCCCAAATATGAATTGGCGCATCGGCACTGTGCGATTTGCACAGTGGCTGGCATGTATGGACCTTTACAGTACTGGTTACCTGGCTTTCATGTTTCTACAGCAGTTTCTCAACCCCTTTTTTTTTTTCTCCCCCCCAGTCACAGCACTCTTTCAAAGTATGCAAAATGTCGAGTCACCCCAGTCCAAAATGATTTTAAGGGGGACCCAGGTAAAAACACACAAAAATGGTGTCTCCCTCTTCACATCGATGTGCCCCCTTCAAGATTCCCTCCTTCACATCAGTCACACTTTGCATCAGTAGCCCCCCTTT
>NW_017306764.1:960587-981727 GCF_000935625.1 Nanorana parkeri | reverse complement strand
CCCTTTCACTTCTCGGTCACACTACCACAAAATTTTGAGGCACCCCTGAGGAAGCCAGAAGGCACACCAGGGTGCCATGTTCTACAGTTCAGCACTTTCTAAACCTGACCTAGTTCAAGTATGCAGATCAATTTTTACTTCAGTTGCTGTGTGCTTGTTCTAAATCAGAGACACACGAAGTGTTGAAATTGATGGTCATCATAACTCTCCAGCAGATGGCTTTTTCAGGTCATTTTGAAAGTGCAAGCTGTGATGTCCTCCTCATTTTTCTCTGCAAAGTGTTGCGTGGTGTGTGTGGTTTTTTTTTTTTGTCATACTTGTGCATTACACATTAACTGGGTTTGGGACATTTGTGAAAAGAACACCCCTCACATTTCTATGCCCAAACTCAGTCCCATCCAAAATGCCGGATGCTGGCCAACAGAATCATGCCACGGCCTTCCCCAGTAATCCACTGTATGTAAAGCCGCACTCAACAGCCAGGTACTGGGACTTGTTTAGACTGTCATACAGGAGCCTATATTTGTACTTTTGCTATTTAGTAAGTTGGTGAATTGTACATTCATTCTACAGCATCTGCTAGTATGTTCGTAGGCTTTTAATGATGCCTTCTCCCACAAAGTAATAGGCTATTCTTTAGGGCTGCAACAACTAATCGACATAATCGATTTTGAAAATAATCGTTAGCTGCAGCTCTACTATTCTTCTTAAAAATGTGTAATGTAAACTTGTGTCATAAAGGAAAATGTAAGAGTGAAGGTATGGAAAGGGCTAAAAAAGATACCAGAAAATGCTATGCAATTTTTTTACATTTTTTTTATTTTTCCTCCCGTTTTTTGTATATTTTGCATTAACTTGTTTCGGTGACAACAAAGGAAGTAACCGAAGTCTACTCTTTTGGAGGCATAGAACTGTAAGTAGGGAAACATCTCGGCCGAAAATGGCACTTTTGGCAAAAAAAGTGGACCTGTATAAGACGAGATGACGTCAGTTGTCCTTAGACTGCAGGTCCGGTCTACAACTTCGGCTGTGACAGATCAGGAGAGCGTCAGTGCGGGGGCAGAGACCGCTTCTGGGGAGATTGAGTTCTCCTTCCCGCACCGCTCGCTCAGCCTCCTGTGACAGTGAGTAAGGACGGAGAGTGGAAACGAGTAGTCAGTGATCACTGAGTGAGTGTAAATACTTGAGGACATAGTATGTTTACTGTGTCCCCAATTATGAATGAACAGGAAGTGCTCTAAATCACTTCATGTTCATTTATGATTGTGGGCAAAGTAAACACACTATCTCATGTTATGATTAAACAGGGACACTCAGTATAGAGGATTCCTGTTCATTTATAACAGGGGATGCAGAAAAAGATCGAGGACTCTGTGTTCTCAATTTCTTTTTCTATTTTTAAAGTGAAATATCAGGGGTCTAATATTTCCCCGAAGCCCCCAACGGTAAAGTAAAATAAAAATATTTTAATAAAAGTACATTTAAAAAAAGTTTTTAAACTTCGGTTTTAGCCTGGCAGTTTTCTTTCTGTTTTGAAAATTTAATTTTAGTGCACCGCTAATTGTAAGAGTGTTTGATCCACTCTATTAAATCCTCTTTTTCTTTTACATTCAGAAGATGTCAATTATTTGACATCTAATCCTGGCTCCCAGAAGGGCGTTGCTTTTTTTTAGTTCTATCATACCATTGTGAAGTCATCAGTGTAGTGTAGGTCACTTAACCTCTTGCCACCCAACTCACACAGGAAATCATATTTACTGTAGCTTAATTGGCCTTTATTTCCAGCAAACACCCATGACAGACATTCATACTGGTTGATGAAGGTGCAGATACTGACCGATATTGTGTGTGTCGTAATCTGCATGGATTGATTCTATTCTCCTCTTTGTTGCCCTGGTTAAAGACTTTGTTTTTCCTTTTATGATCAGTAGGAGGCCTTTCTGAACTCTAAACCATTTTGGTCACAGTAATTATTCAGTGCCACTGTTCTGTCAGTGGTACACCTCCCTGTGAAATGTTGGGTTTTGGCACTGATAAAGTATGTACATTTAGGGTTTAACCCTTTCACTGTCAAGGCCTTTTTTTTGCACATGCTCTAATGCACATTTTAGACCTGAAAATTACTTAAAACCCCAAACATTTATATATTTTCTGAAAGCAAAGACAGTTGCAAATTTTTGTGTCACGATATTTGTGCAAGTCTTTATCGAACCCAAAAAGTTGGTTAAAAAAATGCACTTAAGTTAATAATATAATACCCTTTTTTTTCCTCTCTGTAAAATATGAAAGATGAGGTTATGATGAGTATCCAACATGCCCATGTTAAGAATTGCGTGCATCTGTTAAACGGTGACAAAATACGGCACCCCAAATTGTCTATAGGCGACGCTTTAAAAGATTGTACAGGTGATCGGTTAGAGAGATCCATGAGTATTGGCCCTAAAATTATTGCTCTCACTCGGGTGCACGTGGCGATACATAACGTGTAATGCGATCGTTGTCATACATGGGCACATGTTAACCATAATAAATGGGGACGGGCGGGGGAACTTAAAACTGTAAAAATTACACCTTTTTTTTTTTAAAGTTATTCTTTTTTACTTAATTGCTTTCACATAAGGGTGCTCCCTATGTCATAGCATTGTAATGGTGACAGGTTCTCTTTAAGGTAGGGCTGCGGAAGATTAATCCCTCGATTTAATCGTTAATTTTTTTGATCGATCAAAATTATTTTGATCGATCAAAGTACTTTGGCTCCGTACTCACCTCTCCGCCGGCTTCCGGGTCTTCCGTCGGAGATCCGGTAATGTCACGGACATCGACGTCACCGGACTCGCCCCCCTTCCACAAGTGGCTCTGTCAGCTAACGAAGGGAAGGGGGGAGGAGTCCGGTGATGTCGGTGTCCGTGACGTCACTGGACTCCCCCCCTTCCCTTCGTTACCTGATGGAGCTGCTTGGGCCGGTGAGTACACATCCTAACTCTCCCGGCCGCCCGTGAGAGACACACTTTTTACCGGAAAGGTTTAATCTGCTCAATCGAGCAGATTAAACCTTTCCCTGGGATCTTTTTTTTTTTTTTCTTTTCTGACATCGGGAGCCGCGGCCTGACCGTCAGTCAGAAGAAAAAAAAAAAGGCATACGATTGCATAGCTAGATTACTATTGGCTATTGCACTTTGCAATAGCCAATAGAAAACTAGCTAATGCACCCGCCCACTTCTGCTGTCAATCAGCAGAGGGGGACCTGAATTTTTCTATCAGGTCCTCTTCTGGTGATTGAAAGCAGCAGGGGGCGGGTGCAATAGCTAGTTTGCTATAGGCTATTGCAAAGTGAAATAGCCAATAGGAATCTAGCTATGCATTCTTATGCCTTTTTTTTTTTTAGTCTGACAACTAAAAAAAAAAAAAAAGTCTGCAGATAGCAAAGAAGCTATTGCTTCCTGTGCTATCTGCCATCATTTCAGGGGGTGCTCTCTCCCAACCCCCCCTCCGCGGATGGGGGGGGAGAGGGCACCTCCCTGAAATTGCTTATTTCAGGTTGGGATCCCTTGGCCTGTACACATACACCACAGCAATGAAGTAATAAAATGAACTAGGATCACACTAATCCAGCACGTTATTATTCTGAGTTGCCCCACTCAAGCGGCGGCCATATTGAGTGGGGCACGTGAGATTAATAACGTGCTGGATTAGTGTGATCCTAGTTCATTTTAATACTTTATTGCTGTGCTGTATGTGTATAGGCCAATGTAGTTGGATCTGTATGTGCCTTTTTATAATGAATCAAAATTAATCGATTACATTTTTTTTTCGATTAATCGAACAGGACATTTTTAATAATTACCAGCCCTACTTTAAGGTGATATTAGGAGCCAATTAGTCCCCTAATGTCATCTTTGCACTCCAAATAAGCGTATTGGTGCACAGATCACACTCCAATAGCTCATTGCCCGGCTGAGGGACTGGAGTTGATGCAATCGACATCGCTTCCGGTCCCGTAGAGAGGGGAGGAGATCAGCAAACGGATGTTCATCAGCCTGCTTCTCGCTGGCACACGGCCTGCCTGTCCAGGGCTCGCAGGAGGGGCAGTAAGGGAAGCAAGGCAGCGGTGTCGGGCGGGGATGCTTCACTGACCTGCAGAAGCAATTCTGGTGACAGCGGAGCCACCAGAATTGCTTCCAGTGTAAAGCTGACAGTCTGCTGGAGTCGGTTTAAGGAGCCCACTGCCGCTGACGTATGAGATACGTCCATGGCAGTGAAACGGTTAATCAAGTCTTTGGGTGTAGGTTAAAGAAAAATGTATTCACATTAAGGTCCGATAGTGCTTGCAGCATTTTGATCGCACCGGACCGTACTGCAGGCACAATGTGCCTTGCAATCCCGTGCTTGCAGCCTGAGGGCGTTTCTATGGTGCCATTCACTTCAATGGCTTGCCACGCCCCTCTTGCCTGGCAAAAAAGTGAGCCGGCCGCGATGCAGTGCGTTCCGGCCAGAATCTGGCCGGAACGCACTGCTTATGGTGTGAAATAACCCCTAGTGTGGCCCCCTCTATGCCAAAGCTTCAGTGGACAACAGAGGTTTTGACCTTGACCTGTTGAGTGGTAGGGGTGGGAGAGTTTACCCAGTGTATATTATGAATCCCTGACCCTTTCCATTGGCCTAAATGCAGAACAGGGCAATATAGGCCGTTGAAAGGTTGCCAGTAGCTTTTGAGAGATTGCGTATACTTTGTTCAGTAACACAGTACACTTGAAGGAATGCTGAGTTTTTTTACAATCTGAATGTGAATACTACTCTTGGATACTGTAATTTGAATATTTAATATAAGTGGTACTCCAGCCATAACCTTCATTCACTCTCTCATGGTGATTGTTGTTCAAAGATAATTTAAACAAATTTAGTTTTAGTGCAGGTGAGATAAAAAATCTTGTGCTGACAACTATGAAATGTGTGATTTGCCCTTAATTTGGGGAGATTTCCATGTGCTTCCTGTTGACTTTTCAGAAGCAGCAGTGTGGCAAAAAATAGCTATTGTTGGAGTAAATGGCGGTTTCCATGGTTTAAAAAAAAAAATATTTGGCCGCAGTTGCATCTTTTTTTATATACAAAAGTGGACATATGTTTTGGCACCTTTTATACAGCTCATTAAAACAATGCATTATTCTCCCTGAAAAGTGGTGTCATTTAAAAGCAATTCTCGCGTACAGTATACCTGTATGACTTTGGTATGTCATAGAGTAAAGCAAAGAAAGTGGGGGAAAAAGATAAATTATTGCTTTTTTAACAAAGATATTCTAAAATGTCCTCGACAGATGTGTCGGTACCTCCAGAAAAGATTATAAATGGATTATGGTGATAATTCAAACTGTTTTCTGTAGTTGGTATCGCGTAGGGCTGCAACCAACTAATCGATTAACTGATAATGAAAATAGTTGTCAACTATTCTCATTCTCGATTAGTTGGTTGGATTCCCTAGCTCTCTCTCCTCCCTACTGGGAGGAGGGCACAGCAAGTAGGGGGTGGGTGCAATCGCCAGTCTGCTATTGCACTTTGAATTGGCCAAGAGCAGGCTGGCACCAGCCCACTACCTGCTGTATTTGCATTCAGCTGCTGTCTGCGGAATCTTGCCACTGGCAGCTGTAATTCCCTGGCTGAAGCTCTTCAAGCGCCATGTGCTTAAAATGCAATTATTATAAAAGGTGGGGAAAAAAGTCATTTTCGGCTTCGGCCTAAAGGTGGCCATACACTCTACAACCATCGCAAGACTTTAGTCTTGCGATGGTTGTAAAGGGATTAAAAAAACGTACGATCTGCCTATCTTGGACAGGCAGATCGCACTCTCGATCATCGCAAGCCCGCCCCCCTGAGGGGCGGGCTTCCGATGACCGCAATGCTGAATGGGCAGTGTGCGCGTGCGCACACCGGCCCGTTCAGCATTTATCTTCCGAGCACCGTTCTAACCAGCCGAGAATCGTACGATTCCCGGCTGGTTTTCGAACATGCTGGTTCGACAGAAGACGTGCGACCGTACAGTAGAAACGGTCGCACGTCTCCGTTCACACTGCTCGATTATCGTACGAAAAACCGATCGCATACGATTATCGTACGATAATCGTGCAGTGTATGGGCACCTTAACACATGTTGCTGCAGAAGGTGCGTTGTGGTGCCATTGATTTCAATGGCACTCCAAACACGCCTCCTGCCTGAAGTGTGTGTGATTGCCTGCACTGGAACGCATGGTACCGTGATGCCGTGCATTCCAGTGCGATTGCAAAAAATTGTGCATGCAGTTTTATTCTGAAGTAAACTTAATGTTTGTAACACTGCATTTGTGTATTTTATATTAACCACTTAAAGGCCATGGTGTTTCACCCCCTTCCTGGCCAGGCCATTTTTCAGTATTCAGCGCAGCGGTACTTTGACTGATGTTTGTTCCGTCATGCAACGCTGTACTGAAATAAATTTCCTACCATTTTTTTGGGGACAGATAGAGCTTTCTTTTAGTGGTATTTAATCACCACTGGGGTTTTTATTTTTTACTATATAACAAAAAAAGTACCCTAAATTTTGAAAAAAAACCATGTTTCCCTATAAAATGTTATGAAACATTTATTCTCACCCCAATTTTTTGGTATAATATAAAAGACGGGGTCACGTCGGGTAAATAGACACTAAACATGTCAACCTTTAAAATTGCGTATATGTAACATGTGCTGCATAATGGGCGCAATCGTCGTTTTTGTACATAGGCGCACCCGACACATGTTTGCGTGTGTATGCGGGGGGGCGGCGGACTTTAAAACATTTTTTGTGTTATTCTGTTTAATTATTTATTTGTGACTATTTTTTTTTAGCTTTATTTTTTTTTAATGCTGTAATTTTTTTTTAAACTTCTTTTTTTTTTTTTAGACTTAACTTTTATTGCTATAACATAGGGGACTAAGGAATCCCCTATGTAATAGCCAATTCACCAAACAGGTCCTCTTTATTGGGGGGGCGGCGCACACCCGCAGCTCCTGCAAGCGATCGGGCCTGATCGCTTGTATGTAAACAGCCATCGCTGGCTGTTTACATGCTTACAGTTTTCCCTCTCGTGTGCGCGCTGAGTGCCGCACACAAGAAGGGGCAGGAGCAGACTTCCGTCCGGCCGTTCACGAACGCCCATGGACGGAAGGTAGTTAAGGATGGTATTTGTTTTAATTTTTTTTTTTTTAAATCGGATTTAATCACAAAAAAAAATCAGCCAACTTCTGGATTTATGAAAATAATCATCAGTTGCAGCCCTAGTATCGCACACATCCTTGATCCTGTAATCAGTCAGCATATTTAAATGGAGAAAAGTAGTAGCTCTGCTGTTTTGGTATTGTGTTCATCACACTGTACATGGACCAGAGGAAGCAAAGGAGAGCGCTGCCTATGATCAGAAAGAAAAAGATTAGGCGCAGGTCAAAGGTAGTGACTATAAAACCATCCCCAAGCAGCTTGACGTTACTGTGACCGTTGCAAATATTACGTTTAGAGTCCATGGAGTGTAGCCAACCTCCTTGTTCGGGCAGCAAGAGGATAATCGACCCCAGATCGAACAGGAGGCCAGCAAATGGTAGTAAAGTGCCAAGATAAACTTCCACAGAGAAACAAACTGAACTCCAAGGTGAAGGCATATCCGTGTCTGATTGTGCCATCCGCCGCAACTAGGCTGGAATTTGCAAAAATGCATATTAATAAATCACAATGCTTTCTGGGAGTATGTTTGGACAGATGAAACAAAACTAAACTTTTTGGCAAGTCACATCAGCTCCTTGTTAACAGATGAAAACATAAAGCTGTCAAAGGAAAGAACTGCGTATCTATTTGGAACCTGGAGGGAGGCTTGGTTGTGGTTTGTGGCTGTTCACCTGCATGTGGCATAGGAACCTTGAATCTGTACAGGGCAGAAAGAAATCTCATAACTACCAGGGAATTCTGGAGAGAAATTTACTATCCAGCATCAAGAAGTTCTGTCTCAGTAGCAGCTCATGGGTTCTCCTAAAGAATAATGACCCAAAACACATGGAGTAAACCCTTCAATACTGAGACTGATGGTGCATTGTGCCCAAGAAAAATGGGCCAAACTACCTGTTGGCAGGTGCAGAAGTCTCAATGAGAGCAACAGAAATCACTTGTTTGCAATGATTACCTCTAAAGGCTGTGTAACACAATATTGGGGTACTTCAATGCATTTTTATGATTTTACTTCTGAGTTTAGTGTCACTTCAGCCTAACTATTAACAAAAATGCTGTATGTGCATCACTCAACTGTAGGTCCTCAAATCATCTCTGAATTGGTGCGGACACTGTCCTTCCTTCTGGAGGGTGGCTACTTTTGTTCCCCATGGTCCCTGTGTGTGTTGTAAAGTAGCCACTGCACCAAGATCGCCCCTGTGATAGACTACAATCTCGCATTTAGTTTACCAATTTGTATTGCAATTGTAGTCTTATCACAGGCGAGAGCTTAGAGTGGTGACTACTTTAGAATACACACAGGAACAATGGGGAACAAAAGTAGCGATCCTCCAGAAGGAAGGACAGTGTTGGCACATATTCAGAGATGGTTTGAGGATCTACAGCCAAGTGATGCACAAATGAGATACGGTTTCGTTAATGGTTATGGTACTTTAAATGCATTTTTAAGATCCTGAGTTTATTGTGACTTTTTAAGGGCCCCACTATATTGTTGTCCATACCATTTACATTTATGAGATGAGTCTTAAGGGATCGCCTAAAGGCAGTCAAAGTGGGAGATAGATGGACAGGTTGGGGTAAAGAGTTCCAGAGGATTGGAGAGACTCTAGAGAAGTCCTGGAGGCGAGTATGGGAGGAGATCACGACAGGGGAGCTGGAAAGTAGGAGGTCTTGGGATGAGCGGAGTGGACGGTGATATTTTGAGACAAGGTTTGAGATATATCTGGGGGCAGAGTTGTGGAGGGCTTTATAAGTGACTGTTAATATTTTGAATGTTATCCTCTGGGCGAGTGGAAGCCAGTGTAGGGATTGACACGGGGGTTGCAGACACTGAGCGGTTGGTCAGGTGGATGAGTCTAGCAGCTGATTTCATGATAGACTGAAGGGTGGATAGCCTGTGTAGTGGAAGGCCAATGAGGAGGGAGTTGCAATAGTCAAGACGAGAGATAACAAGCGAGTGGATGAGTAATTTAGCGGTTTCGTTGGTGAGGAAGGGGCGTATTTTGGAGATGTTACGAAGGTGGAGGCTGCAAGATTTGGATGTGGGGAAGAAAGTGAATGTCCGAGTCCAGGATGACACGTAGGACCTTGGCATGAGGGGACGGATGGGTGTTATCAATCTCCAACTGAAATGTTGGGGGAAGGTGCACGGGCAGGAGGAAATATCAAGAGCTCAGTTTTTGAAAGATTGAGTTTTAAGAAGTTTTGCGACATCCAGACGGATATGTCAGGGGGAGAGTTGTGAAAATTGAAAAAATGTAAAATGTGAGTAAGAGGGTGTCCGAAGTAGTTTTGTGGGAACGGGGCCTAGAGGGCAAGTGGTGAGGTGGGTGTCAGTGAGAAGCTTTGTAACCTCCACTGTGGTGACAGGGTCAAAAGAGGAGAGTAACAAGTATGATGGTGGATCTGGTACATGAATAGGGGAAGATGACTGCACAGTGGTGATCTGATCCTGAATTGTATCTATTTTTATTTTGAAATGAATGGCAATGTTCTGGTCAGTGAGTGAGTTAGTGAGTGGTGGTGGAGGACATAGTAGAGACTTGAAGGTAGAAAAGAGTTGATGAGGTTTGGATGAGAGTGTGTTAATGAGAGTGACAAAATAAGTTTGTTTGGCAGCACGGAGGGAGGAATTATATTTTAGGAGAGCATCTTTATACAGGGGTGAAGTCTTGCGGAGACCTAGTTTTCCGCCACAGTCGCTCGAGTGCAGCTTTGTCTTTTTTGATGTCTGGTTACTTCAGTTTGCCACGGTTGTAGTGGACGTGGTCTAAGTCTGCGTGTAGTGAGGGAGGCTAAGGTGTCTAGGGAGGATGAGAGCGAGCTGTTGACAGAAGTAGCCAGGGCAGGACAGGGGTGAGATTTTGTCAGAGGTAGTAGCAGAGAAGAGAAGGGTCAAGGTGGCGAAGGTGGCAAAGGTTTCTCCGGGTGACAGTGTGCCATGTACTGGGATTCTGGCCCGGGGACAGGGTGATTGTGAAACTGACAAGGTTGTCATCTGAGAGGGGGAAAGGGGCGTTGGCGAGGTTGCAAGGAAGAGGTTAGGATAAGAAATTGAGTGGAAGCTGGGGTGTTAATGTTAGCAATTTTAGTCACTAGAAAATTATAGTGGGTATTTCTGAGAAGAGAAAGTAGGGTAGCCAGGCAGAGAAGTCATCCAGAAAGCGAGATACTGGTCCAGGTGGTCGTTATATAACAGCAAACCTCAAAGAAATTGGAGAGAATAGGCAAATACAGTGGGTTTCAAAAGAGGAGAGCGAGGTGAAGGCAGAATTTTGAAAAGTGCATTGTGGGGATAGAAGGATACCCACTCCACCTCCTTTCCGTCCATTGGGTCTGGGTGAGTGTGTCCAGTGGAGGCCACCATGGAAGAGGGCAGCAGGGGAGGCAGAGTCGGATTCATGAAGCCAGGTTTCAGTAACTCCAAGCATGTTTAAAGGAATTGGCGATGAGTAGATCATGCACAGTGGTGAGTTTGTTACAGACGGAGCGGGCATTCCAGAGGGCACATGAGAAGGAAGGACTGATTCTAGGAAGCAGCGGAATAGAATCAGGTTGAGTGGATTAAGGCTGCTGCCAGAGGAAAGTGCTGGTTTGGAGGGTGATTATTCAGGGGTGTGGAAGTTTTTGAAAAAACTACTTGTCCAAGGACTAAAGCGGGGGCCGAATCTACTTGTCCCTCATGACAATCTACTTGTCCTGATAAAAAAAAAAATACTTTTAACCAAAACCGTATTTAGCAGTGCTAAGAAGCGCTTCCCATTACATAGTTACATAGTATTTGAGGTTGAATAAAGACATTAGTCCATCAAGTCCAACCTATTAGGATCTCATTGGTCAATGCCGTCAGGTGACCGCGTTGACCAACGAGTGCTTGCAATTTGCGAGCGAAATTTCAGAATACATGGAACAGGTACAGATAGTACACCCGTACTGGAAGGACCGGTCGCCGAAAGGTAAGTATAGTGGGAGGGAGATTTGTGCGGGTAATTCCATTTTCCCAAATTACTTGGGAAAGTGAATATACCCTTTTAGGGTTGGTGATTTCCGGGACGTGCGATTGTGTGCGGTTGCATACAGCGGTTGCATCCGCATGTATGGGGTTACATCTGGGTGGCAATCGCTGAAAAAAAAGGTAGATGTACCTATTTTCGCGACATGCACCGCGCAGTGTTTTCAACCGTGATCGTGTGGGATCGCCCGGGCGGTATTGCAGCAGGAAAACGCGAGGTATTGCAGCAGGAAAACGCGCAATCTGGGGTGCCATTAGAAAATAATGGCACTGACAGCACGATCGGCGGTGGTGTGCGATTCCGTGACCACCCAGCTATCCACTCGATTTCGTGCACCATGACCGGGCAGTTACGGATCGCACACCACTGCCGATTGTGCTGTCAGTGCCATTATTTCCCCAGTCATCTTCCAGTATGGCACCCCCAGTCGTGCCAGGCAGATTGCGCGTTTTCCGAGCGGTAGCACACGATCGCAGTTAAACACTGCGCGTTTATTCGCATGCAGATGGGGCAGTGGGGCTGGTTTTCATTATTTCAATTTTTATTTACTTTGTAAAACATTTTCATTTGTTTTATTATTTTTTACTTTATCACCTTTTTTATTTAGTTACATTTTTAACTATTACTTTTTTTTAAACTATTTATTTGTAACTTAATATAGTGCTATAACACAGTGATAGCTTTTGGAGGTGACAGGTTCTCTTTATTGATGCCCCACGCTTGCAGCGGCGCTCGTTTAAAAAAGTAAAACCAGTGAAAAAAACACACGCCCGGAACTACATGTCCCGGGCGTCGGACAATACGAATTCCACACCCCTGGTATTATAAGATAGACGGCCAGGATTGGGAGAGATCTCCCAGGGCTGCAGCTAACGATTATTTTAAAAATCGATTAGTTAGCCGATTATTAAGTTTGATTCATCGGATTTAAAAAAAAAAGGCTCCAGTGATGGACTACTAGTTTGTATTGAGATTGTAGTTCATCACGGGAGCAAGCTTGGAGCGGTGGAAGTAAAAAAAAAAAATGTGGTGTACATTATGCAGCGTCGCAATGCAGAATATCAGCAGCTTCAGAGGAATACAACAAATCCCAGCAATAGTACATTATACTATAATGTACTATTGCTGGGATTTGTAGTCCTCTGTAGCTGCTGGTATTCTGCATTGCGCTGTATATAATGTACTATTGCTGGGATCTGATGTATTCCTCTATAGCTGGTGTTATTGGAGAGGATGGGTATGATGCAGGAATAGAGAGGACGGGTATGATGGTGGAATGAGAGGAAGGAGAGGACGGGTATGATGGTGGAATGGAGTGCAGGGATGGAGAGGATAGGTATGATGGTGCAATGCAGTGCAGGGATGGAGAGGACGGGTATGATGGTGGAGTGGAGGGATGGAGAGGACGGGTATGATGGTGGAATGGAGTGCAGGGAAGGAGAGGACGGGTATGATGGTGGAATGGAGTGCAGGGATGTTGAGGATGGGTATGATGGTGGAATGGAGTGCAGGGATGGAGAGGATGGGTATGATGATGGAATGGAGTGCAGGGATGGAGAGGATGGGTATGATGGTGGAATTGATTGCAGGGGTGGAGAGGATGGATATGATGGTGGAATGGGGTGCAGGGGACAGGTATGATGGTGGAATGGAGTGCAGGGGACAGGTATGATGGTGGAATGGAGTGCAGGGATGGAGAGGATGGGTATGATAGTGGAATGGAGAGGATGGGTATGATGATGATGGTGGAATGGAGTGCAGGGATTGAGAGGATGGGTATGATGGTGGAATGGGGTGCAGAGGATGGGTATGATGGTGGAATGGGGTGCAGAGGATGGGTATGATGGTGGAATGGGGTGCAGAGGATGGGTATCATGGTGGAATGGGGTGCAGAAGACGGTTATGATGATGGGGTGCAGAGGACGGTTATGATGATGATGGGATGGGGTGCAGAGGATGGGTATGATGGTGGAATGGGGTGCAGAGGATGGTTATGATGATGGGATGGGGTGCAGAGGATGGGTATGATGATGGTGGGATGGGTTGCAGAGCTACATTTCTAGTCTACAATGGGTCCGCTCCTGACTTTCAGATCATGGGCCCTCGATTGTCGGCGGGCCAGGGCGAGTGAGTGAGCTCACAGCGAGGAGAGCAGTGGCGTGGGCGTGGCTTGTGTCCTGTGCGGTGGGCGTGGCTTAAGCGTCTTGTGCGGCGGGAGCAGCGTGTGACATGCGGCTCAGGCCGCGCGTGGAGCCCCGAACAGGCTAATCAATCGATAGCCGACGAATGGACGATCGAAAACGTTGACAGCGTTTTCAATCGATTTTAATCCACTAAATCGATTTAACTGTTGCAGCTCTAGATATCTCCTGAAGTCAGGAGAAGCGGAAGGGTGAGTGAAGTGAGATGAGAGGGCGTTTTATACGGGTGAACATGCCCCAGTAGTGAGGTCAAGTTTCAATGGGTTCTATATAGATAAAGTGCACCGTGGGTGGGTGGGGGGTATATTCTTGCCTCTTCTGAAGAGCAGCTTCTGCTTGCTTTTTGTGCTTCTAGGGGCCTCTCAATCCAGGTCATCTCCTACAATGTTTTGTGCCACACGTCACATGCAGTTGGGCACCAGGCTCTAGGAGAGGATGGCATAACAGAAATGTGGGCAGGACATTAGGGAGGAGGTGTGGAGCTGTGAGGAAATCGTGAAAAACCCCTATGTACTAGTTTCTGAGCACAGTGCTTCTGCATGTGGGAGATATTTGGAAGGCAGAATAAATTGCGGTCACAGGCACAGAAACTGTGTGCAAATGTGGTTCTCAGCATCTATTCTTGGTTTATAGGGACTAAATGGACACCGACATTTAAAGTTACAGGGTGAGATGTTTTAACTTGCATGCAAAAACATGACATTTTGTCTTCTAACTTTAGTGACGCTTTAAAAATGTAGTTAAAAATTATGGATGGCGAAGATTTTAGTCCGTTTTCAAGTTATTTCAGAGAAAATTATTGGTTATTCTTTTTTTCACGACTGGGTACCAACAAATTTAGTCCAAGTCTGTATGCTTGAAAAGCTTAGCTTATTGTACTGGTTTCTACTACAATGTGAAGACATTCTTTTACCCAAGCTACTGAAGGAAATGAGTCTGCATAAAACGAAATCTTTAGACAAGCCTTGGGCAGCTGGAGATGATCAAGTTATTTACCTATAGTTCCTAGCATAGATATTCCATGTTCTTGCATTCTCAAAGTAAAAGTCAAATAACAAACCGAAAAAACGAATATGGAAAAATCTGTCATGAGCAATTGAGTGAAATTTTTTTTTACATTGAGCTGTAGATCTAAATATGAGTTAGCAGACGGGTCCCGCTTATCTTCAATACTCAGTCTTACCCTTTTGGCTCCCCTGGAGCAGTGTCTCATTTTAGGGCTTCTAGAAACTGAATATTATCACTCTGTTGTTAACTCAGCTGGAGGCCTGTTCAAGTCTCTGGGTTCATTGTGACCCATTGGATCACAGCGTATTTGTGATTGTAACTATAAGTAACCTGCAATTGATAATTTGTTGGAATGTCCCTTTACAATGAGCTGGTTTACACATGAGGAGTGTGCTTTTAAATAAGGAAACCCAATAGATCTTTCAAAGTAAATACTGTACTAGGTTTTAACCCTGTTGCATACAGGTTTTACCAATTTCAAACCTGTCCTTTGATCATTCTAAAGGTGCCCACACACCTTACAATTTATCTGCAGATTTTCTGTGGTCAGATGGAAAAAGTGCAACAGATTGGGCCAGGTGGAGATTACTCCATCCACGCAGTTAAGTGTAAATGGAGGAATCTGTTGCACCTTTTCCACCTGACCACAGAAAATCTGCAGCTAAATTGTAAGGTGTGTGGGCACCTTTAGAATGATCAAAGGACAGGTTTGAAATTGGTAAAACCTGTATGCAACAGGGTTAAAACCTAGTACAGTATTTACTTTGAAAGATCTATTGGGTTTCCTTATTTAAAAGCACACTCCTCATGTGTAAACCAGCTCATTGTAAAGGGACATTCCAACAAATTATCAATTGCAGGTTACTAATTGCAAGGTGTGTGGGCAGCTTAAAGTGCACCTGTACCTAGACAGACATTTAGGACACGTTCACATTTTAAAATTCCGATGCATTAGGGTGTGGTGTAATAAAGCAGCCCATTAATTTGAAGGCACTGCAACACAGTCAAAATTGGGATATACTACAGTGCATCAGAAAGTATTCGTGTATGTGTGGTTGTGTTGGGGTACCATTAGCCGATTTATTAAGTTCGATTAATCGGTTAATCGGATAAAAATAAAATAAATGTAAAAAATGGCTCCAGTGTGTATGAATGGGTGTTTGCATATTCCTAACAAGCGGTCTGACCTCTCTAGCTGCATGTACTGTGAAGTAATTCATCCTGAAAGATCACAGCCAAGGCTAACAAATCAGGGTTCAGTCAGCTTCAAGTTTACATTAGAAGGCTGCCAAGTTCCTGCTTTCAGAGAAAATAAAGCCTATGTCACCCAGCATCAGGAATGCTAAAAGATGCAGTTAGAATGCTCATCCACTTGTATGTGTCTCTTACACTGGCTGGATGAGGGTGCTGTTGCTCTTTAGTTGGCAAAGGCACTGCAGACTGTAAATCACCAGTGAGCGAGCCATGTCCTTGATTAACCAGCCGATGAGGCAGCGACACATGCAAGCAAGGGCTACTAAGTCACTGCCCTGCGGTGTCCAGTATAGCAATGCTGCTGTTGGCAGTAACAGAATCACTAGTCTGACATGGGTCTAAAGGTGGTCATACACTGTACAACCATCGCAAGACCTTAGTCTTGCGATGGTTGTAAAGTGATTAAAAAAACGTACGATCTGCCCATCTTGGACAGGCAGATCGCACTCTTGATCATCGCAGGGGGGCGGGCTTCCGATGACCGCAATTCTAAACGGGCAGTGTGCACGTACGCACACCGGCCCGTTCGGCATTTGTCTCCCGAGCACTGTTCAAACCAGCCGAAAATCGTACGATTCTCGGCTGGTTTTCTGACATGCTCCTTAGACAAAAGACGTGTGACCGTACAGTAGAAACGGTCGCACATCTTCGTTCACACTGTTCGATTCTCGTACGATCGCGGGATTTCCCGCGATTCTCGTACGAGAATCGAGCAGTGTATGGGCACCTTTAGAGAGAGCATTGATTTCTTTGCCTCTCTTTTGAAGAGTAATTCATAGTGACTTCAGCTACGGAGAAAGGTGAGGGCTGCTTGTTAAGAATATGTAAATGCTTGAATGCCAGTAATCTGTGGTTCAGGTGCACTTTTTAGAGTCTGGTTGATGTGTGCAATAGGGCTGCAGCTAACGATTATTTTGATAATCGATTAGTTGGCCGATTTATTAAGTTCTAGGCTTTCATTTTTATATTTCAGATATATTACATGGTGTATTGTACATTTTGGATAACTGTTACCTGTTTAAATATGCATTTGGTGATCTAAAGCGCAAATCTGTCAGTCAAGAAATGCACTCAAGTACTAACTGCCTTTCTTTGCTCCATTTTAGGAAAGATGACCGTGATTATGCTCTGAAACAAATAGAAGGTACTGGAATTTCTATGTCTGCATGCAGAGAAATAGCTGTAAGTAGAATTTACTTTCCATGAGTACATTTCCCTTTGTGCCTTAAAAAAACTTGGTGCCTGTATATGAGAAAGATCCTTTGCGTTTATATCTGCTAATGCCGATGTTTTATGGTCTGGACAACCACTAACAAAGGGGCTGACTGATGTTAAAGTCACAAAATAATTTTTGCATCCAAGATCAGCATTAGTAAACAATTAATGATGTGAGCTCTTCATTACTTATGTTGGCCAAACACTGCTTAGTCTTTAGCAAGGCTGCTAATAAGAGTGGAGCTCTGCATAATCCTGCTCATGTGACGTCCCTTCCCGCAGAGATCATATGGGAACATCCGCTTATTCCACTCAGCAGCCACTGGAGCAGAACTGCTCTGCATGCATGTGTTGTACATAGCTGAATTTCCCTGTTGTTCCCTACAAGCTCTGTGTATTGGGTGGGGTGGTGGTGGGGGGTACTAATGCAAAAGCAGATTTAGCAGCTCAGTGACATATGGACATATTTGTTGATGATGGTTTTTGATGTTGATAAAAAATAATTGTATATTACACTAAATCTTTTTGAATGTTAACTTTTTAAAGCTATGAGGGAAATAATATTCTATTGCAAGACCTTTCCTTAATGTGATCTTGCTGTGGTATCACCATAGACCCTTCAAGCAGAACATTGATAGACAATGTCCAGCTAAATTAAAAAAAAACATTTCATTGGTGGCCTTGGCTACTTATAGCACTTATTTACAGTGAGAGGAGCGAGTTGCAAGCTCTATCAATGGCAGCTCCTTTTTTATTTATTTTTTTTCTTCTATAAAATTGTGCTCGGAGTGGATCCTACCGAAGATGGCAACCTTCCACAGAAATCGGGACATATTTATTCCTTTGTTCTTTGACAAAGAAGCTGTGTTCTATTGTCTTGCTCTCCATAGAGCTATTATAGCATACCTAGAAATGACCAAGACATGGAGAAATTCCCCCAGCCCATTCACTGTGCATTTACCCTCAGCCAGAGCTTTAAAGAACACATTTAGAATGTGGATACGCTATACTATCAGAGATTCTTAAAGTCCTAGACATGACACCACTGGAAGAAGTTAAAATGCATTCTACGAGGACTTTGGAGGATTGTTGGGTGGAGAAGGCAGGAGCCGCCCTAGAGCAGACATGCAGGCTACCTGGTCAAGCTTGCACACATCTACACTGTGGATTTGTGATCTAATTAAGACTATATTGGGGAAAACCAAGTAATTTGACTGATCACTTAATTTTAAATATTCCTGGCAAACACGACCTTCCCACCCAATGTGGTTACTGTTTAGGTGCAAAATATTGTTTTGTATGCCTTTTTGACGGGCTGGTCGTACCCCTCGTTTGCCTGTTTTGGGTGGTTGGGGTCGCTCAAGTGCTGTCCTGGAAGGTTTTTGGAAATGAATTTACCAGGTTACTGTTTTTTGTGACAGAGGATGTTTAATACTACTGTTGAGGACTATCGGAATGATTCAGTGTGGCTGTTGTTAACCCTAGTTGCACACCCGACAATACTTCCTTCATAATTCAGATGATGGTGTAAACTTTTCGTTATTTTCTTAAACTGAGATGACCACACATAATCTGACAGTTGAAATTAGGTTTGTAGTGCTAATGTAATTTGATGTGCAGGAGTGGGAGTTAGCAGGGGGAAAAGTGCATAGTGCGTGTCTCCAATGTGGCTGTATTTTCGAGCAGACAGGGGACAAAGCAATAGCACAGTCTGGAGTCTGGACAAATTCATATTGCTGGAAGTTGTTTGTTTGTCGTTTCACAGAGCAGAGGGGTGTTGATCACAAGAGCTTCTATCTACAAATCCTTTGGCAGATTAATCCATTTGTGCATTGACTACTTTCATTCTTTGAAGTAATGTGACAGGAGTTAAATCTCAGGAGTTAAATCTTAACCCCTTCATGACTGAGGCCCTTTTTTCCATTTTTGCACCCATGTTATATTCCACATTTTAGGCCTGAAAATGACGTAAAACCCCCCAACATTATATATTTTCTGAATGCCAAGACCCTATAGAATAATGACATAGTCACCGCTCTAAGCTCGCTCCTGTGATGGACTACAATCTCAATACAACTTGGTAAACTAAACATGAGATTGTAGTTCACCACAGGAGCGAGCTTGGAGCGGTTGCTACTTTACAACATACACAGGGACCATGGGGAACTTTACAACATACACAGGGACCATGGGGAACAAAAGTAGCCACCCTCCAGAAGGAAGGACAGTGTCGGCACCGATTCAGAGATGATTTGATGATCTACAGCCGAGTGACACACATAGAAGATACATTTTTGTTAGTAGTTAAGGTACTTGAATGTATTTTCAAGATTTAACTCCTGAGTTTAGTGTCACTTTAAGATGACACTAAATATAGAATAAATATTATATATTCCACTAACTAAAATGTTCAGAAATGTCTGGCACGCATTAAATATAATCTTTGGTGCCCTTGGTCTTGTCCTTAAACTGATTTTGCTAACATTTGATATTTTTTATAACTTTTTTTCACTTCCATGAATGGTTTAATGCATTTCAAGTGCACTTAGAGTTCTCTATAAACGCCCTTATTTCAAGTAGCCTTGGCATGACAAGAGATTTAACATTTGGTGTAAACAGGCCCGAACAATTTAATGTTTCAAAATAAGCCATTCCTTCCTACACTGCTACCACAAGTCTGCTGAAGCTACACGGTTTGAAACAGTTTGTGATACTAGACCAGGGCTGGACAAATCCCAGGAGCTTTGTTGCTCATTAAAATTTACAGCTGGCAGGTTAACCTTTTGAGGTTTTCTCTAATTATCAATGGAGCTCGTTCCTTAAAGGAAAGAAAAAAAAATGCTGCAGGTTCCTGGATTAGACATACTGGCTCCTGAATTTCATAATTATTTATCCAACCCTGTGTACTAGACACAAGTCATATTATCTTTGCTGGTAAAAACTCTGGTTAGGTATATGCTCACAGACCTAAAATGTTGGTTGCATTATACCAGTTTAGGGAATTAGTCAGTTTTCGGCCTCTGGTACAATCACCTGTATCTGCAAAACTTATGAAGGTTGAATCAATGTGCCAGAATGATTTGTTTCTATGATCTTTATCTGATGTTAGAAAATTAACTTGTTTCTCCCTATTGTGCAAACGCCAATTTCAGCTTTGACCTGCACCTACTCATCTGCCATATTTTGACTTTTGGCTGATCACTGTGATGGGCAGTTTCAATGGCTGAGTTGTGGGACATCGGAGAGACCTGGTCACATCTCTTATGTACATATCTGCACCTTGGAATTTGGAGCTCCAAGGGTGGTCTGAAAGCTTTGTGACATTACATGCAGCTGGGTGCCTGCTTTACTTGTTTATGGATTGTGCAGTTTGAAATGATAACCTTTAAAAGAGAACGATGGCCAAACCTATTTTTGGTCACTAAAACCATTTACAAATGCCCTCCTGTGACCCAAAACTCAGCATATAGCAGACTGTTTCCTGCTATTTGCTGACAGCCCACAGCTGTGCTGCAGCCGGGAAAGATCTCGACAATATTGCAAGGATCCACCTTGTTGCCTGATTGACAGCTGGCACTAGCTGTGCCCGGCTCCTCCCCATTGGCCCTCCAGTCACCGTTGCAGTCAACACTCCGTTGCAGGGAGAAGATGGTGAACTGAGAAATTGGCGGTATGCGATTGATCAGTTCTCGGTCTATAGGACCGATGTGCGACGGCTCTATAGATCGAGAAAAAAGTGTCACACGTCGGCACTAACTATTGGGGACAAGTGTATTTCACTCATCCCATAGTACTCCTTTTTAAGGATTGGCTGACTATGGAGTGGAGTTAATGCTTATTATCACCATTGCATTAAATTCACCAGGTGTAACAAATAATTAAGCCCACAACTGCTTCATCTCTCATATCCTACATTTTTAAATTGATACAGAGCTTTTATGTAAAGTCCCAGTCCTAGCATTTACACACCATTCCAAGGGGGACCAATGCAGATGGAACAGACCACTGCAAGCTGCACTTCCTTTAACCCCTTCGTGACTGACGACGTACAGTGTACGTCGCCAGCATCGGGGCTGTTTAAACAGACTCCCGGTGACTTTTGCCGCCGGGACTCTGTTTAAACATGTAGAGCCGACTGTCGGCTTTACAACAGAAGCGATCCTGGCTACTTACCCCATGTGATAGCAGTCAAAGTAAAGTAAAAAAAAAAAAAAGTTTTTAAATTAA
>NW_017306764.1:938966-959794 GCF_000935625.1 Nanorana parkeri | reverse complement strand
GCTTTTAAAGCGTCTTCTATGGACTTTTTGGGGTACTGGGGTTTTTCGACGTTTTACGGATGCACGCAATTTTTAACGTGGGCATGTTGGGTATCGTTTTACTCGTTGTAACCTCATCGTTTATATTTCATTAAAAAAATTGGTATTTTGTTGTGTTTTGGGGCATTTAATTAAATTTTTCACTAAATATTGGGGTTTAATAAGGAGTTGCGCTAATATTGCGCAACATAAAAATTTTCAACTACCACCATTTTATTCTATAGGGTCTTGGCATTCAGAAAATATATAATGTTGGGGGGTTTTAAGTAATTTTCAGGCCTAAAATGTGGAATATAACATGGGTACAAAAAAATGAAAAAAAGGCCTCAGTCATGAAGGGGTTAAAGTATATGTACAACCAAAAGTCCAAGAAAGTTGGGACGTTGTGTAAAATCTACATATAAACAGAATGCAATGATTTGCAAATCTCAAACCCATTTTTTATTCACAATAGAAAATTGAAAACAGAAAACATATCAAATGTTTAAACTGAGAAAATGGCCCATTTTAAGAAAAAAAGGTAATTTTCAAATCTATGGCAAAGACAAGTCTCAAAAGTTGGGACAGGGCTTTATTTACCTCCGGTGTAGCATCCCCTCTTCTATAAACACTCTGTAAATGTCTGGGAACTAAGGAGACCAGTTGCTGGAGTTTTGAGAGGAATGTTGTCCCATTCTTGCCTGATATAGGATTCTAACTGCTCAACAGTTCTGGGTCGTCTGTTGTGTTTTTCGTTTCAAGGTGTGCCAAATATTTTCAATTGGTGAAAGGTCTGGACTGCAGGCAGACCAGCTAAGCTCCATGCTGTTGTCATAGATGCAGTATGTGGTTTAGCATTGTCCTGCTGCAGTATGCAAGGCCTTCACTGAAAAAGAATGTCTGGATGGGAGCATATGCTGCTCTAAAACTTGGATATATCTTTTCGCATTGATGGTGCCTTTCCAGATGTGCAAGCTGCCCATTCCATACGCATTAATGCACCCTCATACCATCAGAGATGCAGGCTTTTAATGGGAGTGCTGATAAGCCAGAAGGTCCCTTTCCTCTTTAGTCCGGTGACGCGGCCCCCATGATTGCCAGAAAGAATGTCACATTTTGATGCATCTCAAGAGAACAGAGAACAGTTTTCCACTTTGGAACAGACCATTTTAAATGAACTTTGGCCCAGAGAAGATGGCAGCATTTCTGGGTCATGTTCAGATATGGCTTCTTCTTTGCATCATGGAGATGGTACGGCGAACTGTGTCCACAGACAGTGATTTTTGGAAGTATTCCTGAGCCCATGCAATGATGTCCATCACAGAATCTTGCCTGCTTTTACTGCAGTGCTGTCAGAGGGCCCGACTGTCACAGGCATCCATTATTGCATTTGGGCCTTGTCCCTTGCTAACAGAGATTTCTCTAAATTCCCAATATTATGTACTGTAGATATATTTAAAGTCTCTTGCAATTTTATAACTTTTTTTCCAACTTTTTTGAGATGTGTTGCGGCAATAAATGTAAAAATTGCCTTTTTTTTTTTTCTTAAAATGTAGAATTTTCCCACTTTAAACATTTTTGATATGTTTTTTCTGTTGTGAATTTTAAAGAATGTGTTTGGGGTTTCCAAATTATTGCATTCTGTTTTTAATGTAGATTTTACGCAGCGTCCCAACTTTTTGGGAATTGGGTTTGTAAACCGAAATGATAGTTTTTTAGTATGCTTTGGCATCATGTCTTGCTGTATGCAATTTTCTGAAGCAAATAACTTTTTGAAAATCTATTGTGAAATTTCTTCCTTAGCCTTCGTGCACCACAAGCTGACGACACTGCTGCTAATTCTGAGGCAGTACCTTAGCTTTCGGGTTTAGGTACACTTGAATATTACACCCATCTGTACAGGGTTCAGCTTTATACAGCTCAGAGAGTCAGGGGGCACTTGGTGCATGTCAGAAATATGCATCCTTTCCAATTTAATATATGGTAGAATGTTTCTCATAATATTTTGTAATAGCCCTTTAATAAATTACTTTGTTGTTTTTAAAGTTAAGCTTTTAGCTCTTATGTCCTTTTTTTATTTGCAGCTTCTACGGGAATTGAAACATCCAAATGTAATTTCTCTACAAAAAGTATTTCTCTCCCATGCGGACAGGAAGGTCTATCTTTTATTTGATTTTGCGGAGCATGACCTATGGGTAAGATAATTTTATCCTTTTCACCTTTTTTTGCTTTAATCTGTTAAAATAAAAAATGCTTTTTTTATTATTTTGGCTTAAAAGTAAGGGGGCAACCTGTGTATAAAATATGCTTATTGATGTGGGGTTGTAATACTTGAAATTTCCCCTTTTTATGGTGCTTGTACGCCGTCCACTTATCCTGGTGGAGGTTTGGTGCTAGCTCCATGTTTAAGCACCCATACACTTTACAACCATCACACAACTTTCGTTGTGTGATGGTTGTAAGGTGATTAAAATTGCGTATGACCTGCCCATCTTGGACAGGCAGATCGTACTTGCGATCATCGCAAACCCTCCCTGCTGAGGTCTATGGACACCTTAAGCCATTGCACAATCCTCTGTCACCCAGACATGCAGCGTAGTATGTGGCATGTGGAGGAAATCTTTTGAGCAGCTTTATGAACATAGCATGCCCTATAGTGATAGCAGGTATAATAATTGGGCACACAGACTACCCGTATTATAATTTTTTTTTCCAGAACAAAATTAATTTGAGTTCTTTCTTAACGCACAAGTCTTTTAGTTTCAAATAGACAGTTGGAGCTGAAAAGTAGAATGGCTATAGACACAGATAATAGGTTGTTATCGATCTTGCCTGTCCTCACCCAAATCGCATGCTGAAGGTACTTGTTGCAGTCATCTTGGGTGCATAACGCTAATGTTGGTTTCCCTTTTCCTGTTGAGGGATGGAAATGGTCACGAAGTCACCACATTCTTTCCAGCATTTTGTAGAGTTTTTTTGCTATATATTTAAACCCGTCACATCACTGACGAACATAGAGCTGTGTATGACCAACCTTATTGCTATTCCACATTTGGCAGTTGATGGCAGTCTTCCCTAATATCGCTGCATAACTGTGTTATTTCTTGTCACTTGTCATCTGGAAAAGTACAAATGTCATAATGTTTGGACTCTTGGCAAGCTGTGCAGGGTGAAGAATGTCCGTGCTTGCATATGTATGTCTTAGAAGGAGCAGCAGCTTGCACCGTTAGTACAGTGGAAGCAAGCTCATGGTTTGCATATTTTGCCCTAAGCAGTCCTACAGCATAAAATTGACTCCCTAGTGTTGAGTTTCTCTCTATAGAGGAGACATTAAAAATGATATAACTGCAATGCAAGGAGGTGATTTGATTGTGGCCACACCCTCTGATCTTGTCTTCTGTTGATATCAATCAGTTTAAACAGGATGATGCCAATACAACGATAACTGTTTAATATGCAGTCTTTCCGCTTTTTTCACTATAAAGAGCTGTGCTTTAGAGGGGAGCTTCATATAAAACCTAAAACACTGTTTTGCATATTAAGAATTCTAAAAAGGGAATAGCATAGATAACCTTTGGGGGGAAACAAGATTACCAGTACAGATATATAGACAGATGAAGTTTAATGTAAATTTTTTATTTTATTTTTTTTTAAAGCTGATCTTGTCTGCCCTCCAGCATTAACCACGGAAGTGAAGATGGAAGCCCTATTCTTTTCCCCAGTTTTCCTCTGGGTTTAGTGTCTTCGACCATTTTGTTTCACTGGCCCCGATGATGCAAGTGCCCCACATGCGCGCGAATGTTGATTTATACTGGCTGGCAGGGAAAAGAAGAACGTTCTATTGTAGAAGAGACTACTCTCTTCTACAATAAAGTCTGCCTGACAGCATTTAAAAAAAAATATAGTTCCACTTTAAATGGTGTATAATTGCATTATTTTCCAGTAAATCGTTACCAAGTGCTTGTGTGTAGGGATGTCCAGATACCAGTGCCGATACTTGGCATTTTTACGAGAACTACTAGGGTTGCGGCGGTTGCAGCTGGGACATAGCTCTGGCGCTGCTCCACTGTCCTGAAATCATTAGTCTGTATTTTAGAAAAACTGTCACATGACAATAAACAAAAAATGTATCCGTACTTGTATCTGTGAGTACTTGGGCAAGTATCAGTACTTGGAAAAATGGTATCGGTGCATCCCTAATATATAATTATTATTATATATTATATTATAAACCAAAAAAATCATACATTAAAACAGGGGATGTACAAATCCTAGGAGCTCCGTGTGCTCCTTTTAAAAATGACAGCTGCCCCCTAACTTTTGAAGTTTTCCCTAGTCTAGTCCTGGAGCAGGAAAAGTATCTGTACTTGTACCGAGTACGGTACTTGGTATTTGAACATCCCTACTTGTGTGTACTTGGGTCTGCCCTCTACTGCTGTACCTATTTTATGCAAAGAGCCTGTTATTACAGGTGTCTGGATCATAATTTGGTTAAACAGTGTCTCATTCTTTTAGCTGTTAAAAGTCCAGTTAATGCCGACATCTTTCCTAATGTGGTTTCTATTTAATCGTCGGAAGGACATTTTTGTTGGCTCAATTTTCATTGGCTGTTTCCATCCATTTGTTTTGCTTTGCTCTGGATAAACATCCCAGATAAAGATAGTGGAATAGGAGCATAGACAGAACTCAATGGACCCAGCTCCCCTTTCAGCCAAGTATACTGAAGGCCTGTGTTACCATATCAAATGCAGTGTCCAGGCTTCCGGCCCTGGCTGAGATTCCCAGCAAAGGCATTTTGAAAATGCACTTCTAAGCCGGCAGTGTTCCAGCATCTAGCCTTTCATCAGCAGGACTACAACGAAAATGCATTCACATTGCTGGCCCAGGGTGTTAAATGCATTCTTTTGTGTGCCTGCATTATCAGGTGTCCAATTCAAGTACCTCTCAGCAACTCTTCTCTTTCGGTCTTCCTGTTAGGGAAGATTATAAAGGGGGGGCGGCTTATGAGGTCTGTGGTAGGATCAAGTCCCTAGTTGCCACTTGGTAATTATAATTACTAGGGATGCATCAAAATTCCGGCCGTTGATGCATATCGGCCGAAAAAAAGCACTTCTGTCAAAATGCTGAAAGTGCCATCTTTCGGCTGAAATAGCGGTGCATCCATAGTTTCTCTCCTCCCCTCTGGGCGCTGCTCTGTGTCCCCTCTGACACAACGCAGTGACCAGCAGGGAGGAAAGAAACTGCCAGGAGCCAGACGGGGAGGAGAGCACTGTGAGCTTGTTGCACACCGCCCGCTCAGCCTTCTGCACAGATCAGGAGAGCGGTGTGTGGGCGGAGTCAGCTGTCACTAAAGACCGCGGTGAGGTGGAGGAGCCAGCTGTCAAATAAGACTGTGCTCTCCTCCCCGCACCGCTCACTCAGCCTCCTGTAAAAGCGAGTCAGGATGGAGAGTGGTATACAAACATTCAGCGTAACTGGACATAGTATGAGTTACTATGTACCAGGTATGAATGAATATGAGTTACTATGCACCAGGTATGAATGAATATGAGTTACTATGTACCAGGTATGAATGAATAGGAAGTGATCTACATCACTTCCTATTTATTCATGATTGTGTACATAGTAACTCATGCGATATCCAAAATGTGTGAATGAACACTCCGTGCAGTACAGAGGATTCCTGTCATTCAGTGTTGGGGCTGCAGAAAAAGATTGAAGACTCTGTGTCCTCGATCTCTTTTTCTATTGTAAAAGGGAAATATCAGGGGTCTGTTTTTAACAGTAAAGGTAAAAAATATTTAATTATTAAAAAAATTACAATTTTGAAAACTTTAAAAATAACTTTTTTTTTTGCCATTCCTAACCTGAAAATGCTAGCTGCCTGGCTATTTGTCTTCACTATGGTTAAATTTACTGCCCAGAACAAGTATGCAGCATGGAAGCAAGGCAAGCTAGCATTCCACCAGCGATGGCTACCTCTCCATAGTGCTCTCAGTACCGGTTTACTTAGTCTTACTGAGTTCGCAAGTTTTATAAACTGGAATGTGATCTTTATTTGTAAATTTGGCTTTTAAATGAAATGTATCTATGACACTGAAGAAAATCATGCAGGGCTTTGTAATAATAATAACAAAAAGCCATTGCTTGAAAATGCCCAGCGTAAACTGAGTAAGGATATGTGTAGATGGCAAATACAGAGGTGTAGTTGTAGCTGCAGCCTTTCACCCCATTCCTGCCACTTCTAGGGTTCATTACGTCCTATCAGTCCTGTGGAATGCATGTTCATTTGGCTATTCTGAGTACAGTGCACCTTCAGATGTTTTGTACTGTGCTTGGCACAACAATTTTAGCTCACTATAGATGCCGCACTTCTAGTAGAGGGAAAAGAGCGTTAGTGTGAGTTACTTAGCAGTGTGGAATCTGATCTCTCCTGCTCTGCTATATCTGTTTCACATCATGCCAGTAGAACAATACCACTGTAGTAAATATGAAATACAATATTTTGTATATAGCACAATAAAAAGTTGTATTTTTCCGAGCCTTTATAGCACAAAACAAATGTTAAACCCCCTTTTATGTAGATTATACTGTGAGTACTTGTGTTTGTTTTTAAAAGCATATTTATGTTTGTAGATTTAATATTGGTACAGAAAATACACAGGGGCAGTCATGTATATATGCTGTGCTTTCTGAGTCATAGCAGAGCCCAGAGAATTTAAACTGCAGAATTGTCCTGAGTACAGGCCCGTGCTACGTTAGACAGACAATATGAACCTATTAATTCTTTATCTCCGATCAGCATTCTGTGTTTCTATTTCTGCTGCTAGGAAAATAAATCTTGGGTTATACAGAGTGCTCATTATGTGTGTTTGCTTTTCTTTCCTCTAAACACCAGTGTAGATTGTCTCGGTTTTGTGAAATTTCCATGAATAAAGGGAGGCTTCACAATTGAATGGAAATGACCTTTTCCCATGTCTCTCCTCACTGCCAAATGTGTTTTTGCTTCTTTCAGCACATAATCAAATTTCACAGAGCTTCTAAAGCCAACAAGAAACCAGTGCAGTTACCTCGGGGAATGGTGAAGTCACTACTGTATCAGATTCTAGATGGCATTCACTACCTGCATGCCAACTGGGTGTTGCATAGAGATTTGGTAAGTTGATCAGAGGCTGGATGTTACTAAAATTGCACTTATTTTCTTTTTTTAAGGTGTGGAGACATATGTTGAAGGTTTTACAGGAAGAGTGATCATTTGTCTTTTCTTAGAATGCTTTCAAGGCTCTTTCCTTCAGAATCATGTTCTCTTGCGTCAGAGAGATTAACAAACTATGCAGTGACCCTCATACTTTATTGTGGTATAACAACGTACAAAGAAATTAGTTATGAATGCATGATTTAAAAATACATCTACATTGACAGAATGGTCTAGCAGAGAGAAAATGGGTCTCTATTGTAACTTTTTTTTATTTTTAAGGTAAAGCTCCAGATAGACGCAATCGCTGAATAATTGTTTGACATTCATAACATGTTTGAATACCTTCTTTAAAGTGACATTTAAAGGATATTTTTTTCCCCTCCACCAATGTTAGTGTAAGGACTTACCTTAAATGATGCCTCCTAATCCAATCATCTTCCTATTTAGTGTAGTTTTGAGCTGTCGATCCAGCGCCGACTCCTCTGTACTCTTCTTCTCTGACGTCCCATGGAGTCTGTGCGGGTGCACGCTGCTCCATATGCTTGGTTTGTCTCTCTGTCTCCTGGCCAAACACCTGAACTGCGCATGCGCCCGCCCCATTACCCTTTGCAGCCGCCCGAGACTCTTGAGATGTTCGGACGGGAGCGCGAGGCGAAGACACATAAGTTTAAACCTGTTGTTTTGTTGTTTTAGTTTTTGCATAGATCTACTGCTTGCTAGCGGTAGATATATGCAAAAACACGCTGAGGGTTTAATAACGCTTTAGGCCCCGTTTACATTGAGCGGTTCGCAAATCGCACGTTTGTCGCGCGATTTGCATTTTGCGTGATTTTGCGCAAATGCTTGCATTGAGCAAGCTTGAATCGCGGCAAAATCCGCTCCAAAAAGGGTCCTGCTGTAGCGACCCGCGACAGCAGGACCCTTTGCCCCATTGCCAAGCATTGGAGCGCGATATCGCGCGGTAAATAGCCGCGATATCGCGGGAATTACCGTGCGATAAATCGCTCAATGTGAACGGGGCCTGAAGCTGGTAGACTTTTGTATGAATGTTGCTACAGAAAATCTTGTCAGAAGATTCGATGATGCCATCTGAGACTTGTGGAATGTCATCAAAAATGTAATTTGATTTTAACATTCAGTTATGGAATTTGATTTGAACATCAATTTAAACCCCATCAAATATAAGAAAATTGAAAACATTCTTAAAACTATTTTTTTTTCAAACAAAGTTCTACAGGTGAATGACCAGATTTAGGCTTCTTTAAGCGGAACTCCTGGAAGTATATTTTTTGCCAACTTGCATTGATCTAGTTTGGCTCAATGCAAGTATGCATATCTGATATCTAGAGGGACGATGAGGATTCTGAAAATGTATGTTGTAGTACTATAATAGATGCTATCATCTGGCTGCGGCTTCCCTCTACGTACTGAGCACAGGGAGTTGCTTGCTGGGCACCTCTATTGGCGATATATAAATCCTGTATAATAATATTAAACTTTAGACATATCCATATAATCCAACAACCACATAAATTCATATTAAACATTTCAGAAGGATAGTCTATAAAAACTGTTCCCAGTTCATACTATTATCTATGGCCTTTCTGTCCAAAAAATACCTCTTATAATGTCAAAATATATAAAGTACATACAACACAATTGATGCATACGGTCAATGTATCACCACAAACCACAACCGTCCAAACCACTAAACCCCTATATACTCATCAGACTTCATCCAGGCTTCCCAAATATTACTATATTTCTCCGCACAGCCCCTATGCTGAAAGAACAAGTTCTCATATATGAAATAATCCAATTTACCATCTGTTTCCAGTGGATGATTTCTGGTACTTCTGATTACATCCACTTAAGAACTATAAGTTTGCGGGCCATGAATAAAGCTTCGGATAGAAATAACCTCTGATATTGCATCCACTCTTCTTCATCCAACACTCCAGAGACGCACTAAAATCGCGTATGGAACTGGTCTTAATTATTGTCAATGAGTACTTGATAAATTATCTACTACAATCTTAACAATCACAGGACACTTCCACAATATATGTAGAAAATCTGCATTATTCTGATGACAACGCAAACATAATAGTCAAAAGACAAACCCATCTTATATAATCTCATTGCTGATAAATATGCTCAATGTATAATGCAAAGTTGTATCATGTTATTAATTGCCGGTGAGGCTCTTAAATGAGAGGAGCATACTGTATATCTTTCCAATCTTGATCCGACCTTAACAATACATTGAGACCATTTAGATCTCGCCAGTACTGGGGTTCTCCCAATTCTACCATGTAATGCATAAGAATATAACCTAGATCTTAAACCTTTCCGACCCTGTGATTTAAATATACCAATAAGTGGGTAATTAGAAATATGAGATGCAGTAGAGTCAAATTGTACGGTAAAGGCATGTCTGAGTTCAAGAAATCTATAAAAATATATCCTTGGCAACCCATGTCGCCTTTGTAATCGGTCAAAGGAGCAAAAATGCCCATCCAGCATCACATCAGATAAAACCCTTTCGTTGCCAAAAAGCAACATCTTTCCATTTATGGAGTTCAAAGAACATTGCGTTATTCCAAAGAACAAGCTCACCGGGGATATCATCTGTATATTCTAGGGATGCACAGATACTTTTCGAGTACCAGTGCAGATACTTGGTATTTTCATGAGAACTACCAGGGTTGCAGTGGTTGCAGGTGGGACTGGGCTCTGGCACTCCACCAATGTCCTGAAATCATTAGTCTGTGTTGCTTTAGAAAAACTGTCACATGACAATAAACAAAAATGTATCAGTACTCGTACTCGGCAAGTACCAGTACTCGTACTCGCAAAACTGGTATCTGTGCATCCCTTTATTTATATTAATAAAAACACAATCCTACATTAAAACAGAGATTGTACAAATCCCAGGAGCTCCGTGTGCTCCTTACAAATGACAGCTGCCTCCTAATTTTTATCTAGTGTAGGCTTGGAGCTCAAAAGTATCGGTACATGTACTCGTACTTGTACCGAGTACTGTACTTGGTATCTGTGCAACCCTAGTATATTCTAACAATTTTTTTATCCATCTGCCATATCCTCCTAGCCAACTCAAGAATCGGAAACTCTTGGTAGCAGTTTGGGGGAAAGAACACCTGTTTTTAAGGAATAGAAGGCATTCTCTGATTGGATGAGGTGAAAACTATGTCATCCATCCCTCCTCGCCACCATATTGAGTCAGAAAATGCCTTGTATTCATTGAAAGAAAGAGAAAAAAAATACGAAGGGGGATTTATCAAAACCGGAGCAGAGAAAATCTGGAGCAGCTGTGCATGTCAAACAATTGGCTATTGTTTAATTTTCATATCGTATCTGAACAGAGAAGCTGATTGGTTGCTATAGGCAACTGCTCCAGATTTTGTCCGCTCCAGTTTTGATAAATCCCCCCCAGGATGTTCTCTGAATGTGCCTGGAGAGCAGCTACCTGTGCTCAGGGTGCAGAGAAGAACTGCTATCACTGTGTGCAGCACAGACTACTTTTTTTTTTCCAGCATCCCCAGTGGCCCTCCAGATAGCAAATATGCATACGTACATTGAGCCAAGCAGCACCAATGTAAGTCTGCAAGTACTACTCTTAAAGGGCAGTTCAGGCAATGGGTAGGTAAAAACCATGTTGTAAGCTACTAGTGCAATCAGTTGCACTTTAGCTGCAGTAAAGTCAGCTATTTTACTTACTTTCCCTTAAGTTGCTGTCACAGCACACACAAACTGTCTGCAGAAAATGTGAAAGCCGCACAGCCACGTCAAGGCACCTCCATATAGTGCGGTCCTAACTCTAAACTATGAGAGTCTCCATCTTGGAGCACATGGGGCAAAATATTAAATTGGGTGCAAGTTTGTCAGGAGGAAGCCCAACCTCCCTTAAAGGTACAGGTACGCACAAGGGACCCCGCACATCACAAGGGCAGCTGAGACCTCCCATGCGTCACTGCACTTGCATGTGCCTTGATGTGGCTGTGCGGCTTTCACATTTTCTGCAGAAGACGTGTATCTAAACCTCCTGCTTTTTTTTTTTTTTATAAATTCTTTATTTAACAAGGATTTTTCACAATTTTCTTGTACACATACAGTTCTCCATAAGGGTCAAGATATGATCAACATACATGGTATTAGTTGCATGTAATCGACTTAAGTTGCAGACAGAGGAACATAACCAAACAAAACCACATAACCAAAACTTAAGACAAAGGGGGGGGTCAATTAACAAGGTCCATATCTAGATATCTTCGGGGGGGGGCATTGATGCGTGGCCTCTCCGGTGGCCACCGCAGCCAGTGCGGGCCAAGGATGGGCCTGGGTTTATGTGCTGGTTTCAAGGATCTCCCCTTCCTATCGCGGTGTTCAGTAGAACTGTGGCTGTCTGTAATGGGGTGATCCAGGAGGCGGGGAGTGAACGCAGTAGGCCAAGAGGCCCCACTCAAGAATTGGAGCGCTCTCGATTTCCTACGGGCGCTCAGGCTACGGAATCCATGGTCGTCCATGCCCGGAGGAAAGGCTGGGTTTCCCAGGACTGGGATCATCGGGGAGGGAGAGGGCGAGATTGAGTATTGTGCGAAGGCAGAGCGAGCTACTGCCAATGTAGGCGTTACGGTGGGGTGAGAGCGGATAGCTGGAGGAATGGGAGAGGAGCACCACGCCAGTCCCGACAACGGCTTCTTGGAGAACGACTGTTCCAGACCGGTCCATAGCTTCGAGGTGGGATGGCGACACCAATCCAGCACCCGGGTCAAGTGGGAGGCGATGAAATAAAGGTGTACGTCCGGAAGACCCATCCCCCCGGAGTGCTTGGGTAATCGAAGTATGTTGTATTTGAGTCGGGGAGGCTTACCCGCCCAAACAAATTTGGTGAAGAGAGATCTGATCGTTCGGAAGAACGAAGGTGGTATCTTTATCGGGAGAGCCTGGAGAGGATATAAGAGCCGAGGGAGAATGGTTTGCTTTAAGATATTACACCTGCCCATCCACGAGAAAGTACCCGAGGTCCATTGCTTAAGGTCCACGCCGATGGCAGCCAATAAGGGAGGAAAGTTAAGGGAGTAGCTAAGGGTTGGGTTTTTAGGAAGTTGGATGCCCAGGTACTTCAGGGAAGTGGGGGACCACTTAAATGGGAAATTGTTTAGTACCCTACGCAGGCGGGGGCCTGTGAGAGAAAGGTGCATGGCCATAGATTTATGTGAGTTGATTAGGAAGTTCGAAAGTCTGCCGTAACGCTCTATCTCTGCCAAGAGTTAAACCTCCTGCTTTTAACCTTAGTGGTTAGAAAGGTTTTTTTGCATGCTGGTTGGTGAGTGTGCCTGGAAACTTTTTACTGTTTGAAGCCCTTCTGTATGCACCTTGCTGTAAAGCTGGAAACGAATTGATGAGTGCGTTTGCCATTAGTTTTGTTTGTTCAGCACACACAATCCACCCACTGGTTCATTAGGAGGACAGTAGGAGTGTATTTTCTGCTGTGTTCTACATTCAAAATCAACAATCACAGTAAAACTGATGGCTGTGAGAAATGCCTGAGAGATATTACAAAACAAAATAGCAAATTTTTGTTTTTATTTATTTTTTACTGCGCAGGGCAAGGCAACAGGTTTACTTTAAAGGGTTTCTAAACCCTCATGTTTTTTTTTGCATATATCTACTGCTAGCAAGCAGTAGATATATGCAAAACGTTTTTTCTTAAAAACCCGCTTTAAAAGCAGTTTAAACTTACCTGTGTCTTCGCCGCGCGCTCCCGTCAGAAAATCAGAAACTTGCTCGGGCGGCCTCAAAGCATCTTGGGGCGGGCGCATGCGCAGTTTGGATTTTTGGCCGGGAGACGAGGAGAGATGCAACTATATCAACTAATTCTCTGATGCACTTCTTGGTTTCAGCTTTGAGTTTTGACTTTTTAGCTAGTATTAAATTTAAAGAATAATAAACCAATAACAGGCAGGAAAATCGGAGAGATAAAAATAATCTGGGAGAACAACTTCTGTACATTTCTAGAATACATTACAATGCGTTCTTGTTAATCCAGAGCGACTCTTCAAACATTTGGACAGGATTAAGGGTTCAAGTGCATGCAGAAGAATTTAGAGGACTTGGGAATACGTGTCCTTGAAATCAGAATCTACTGCGCAATATTGACTTTTGGATGCAAGTGTGGCAGAATATCTCCAAATGTTCTGCTGTGAACATTTGGAGAGTTCATTGTAAGCTTTGGCAGGGCTACATATGTTATATTTGGCTTACTCTTAAACAGGGGCGGACTGGGCAGGGTGGCAATTGACCCCCAGGCCTCTCTGGTGACTGTAAAACCGGCCCATGCCGGCACAGCGCCAATCACTTTTATCACCTCTCCCCTCTGCTCCTGCAGCAGCCGGGGAGGAGGAGAAGAAGCTCTTCGGCTGCCTGTCATTAGCCTGTGTAGTGCTCGAGCTCCTCGGCAGCTCCCTCCGCCCACTTCTGCTATTGGCTGGAGGGAGACTGCACTCCTACTGTCTGCCTGGGTCCTAAAGGGAGGACAGCAGGAAGTGGCTGGAATCACCTGAAACTGTGCAGGAAACCTTGCTGCTCCCCCCACCAGGAGAGGAAAGAAGATGGCACAGCACCTGAAACAGGAGAGGAAAAGAGTCACTAAGTCCCTGTTCTTTCTATGTGACCTCTGCAGTGCGTTACATGCTGACCTCTGCAGTGCGTTACATGCTGACCTCTGCAGTGCGTTACATGCTGACCTCTGCAGTGCGTTACATGCTGACCTCTGCAGTGCGTTACATGCTGACCTCTGCAGTGCGTTACATGCTGACCTCTGCAGTGCGTTACATGCTGACTTCTGCACTGTTACATGCTGACCTCTGCACTGCGTTACATACTGACTGCTGACCTCTGCACTGTTACACGCTGACCTCTGCACTGGGTTACACAGTGACCGCTACATTACACTGCTGACCTCTGCAATGCGTTACATTCTGACCTCTGCATTACACTGCTGCACTGCATTACATATTGACTTCTACATTGCACTGCGTTACATATTGACTTCTACATTACACAGCTGCACTGCGTTACATATTGACTTCTACATTACACTGCTGTGTTTTTAGATGAAATAAGCATTTAACCCTTGCAGTGTGGAGGTAGCATTGGTATGTTTTTCTTTTGGCCTTGTTTAATGCTAAAAACAGGACCCCCCTACTGAACTTTTCAGTTCACTGTAGATTTCATAATTCACTTTGATAGGTAAAAAGTAATGGTGCAAACTATTGCAGGTCCTATAATTGCATTACTGTTCTCCACTGGAAATTCATGGGGGCTGGAGTTTATTGTCTGGAGAGCCCTTTTCGAGTATTTTTCAAAATATCTTTTTCTTATATAGGTTTGAATCAATCTCTTATTTGTTGCTGTAAAGACCACACGGGCAGTTCTTCCGAAACCCACTTTGATAAATAACCCTGTTTATGGCAGTGTGTTTGCAGCAAGAATTCATCACCCATTTGTGTAAAGCGTCGCCGTTCACTCGCTGCAGTTTCATGACAACGGAGATCTAGCTTGAAATGGTTTTCTATGTGTCCCAGTTAGAAATACAGTCATTCACTCCCCACTGTAACACACAAGCTGATCTCTTTATGTATCTTGCAGCACAGCGGTAACATGAAGCACAGTGGTCCGCTCCTGTTGCCTTGATCAAGATCTCTGCAAGCACACTTTTGTTTATCAAATGAAGACCACCCAGCTGCAAACTCGTCTGATCTTTTTTTCATTTCCGTGTAGATACTGATCAGCTTGCCCATTATTTTTTTATTTGCCCTTTAGTAGAACAGAGGTTTCTATAAACACATTGGGGCTACAGACTTTCTGGTTAAAAGTTACCAGAGGCCAAGTAGTTGGCCTTTATATGTATACTCCATAGAGCCTAAACCAGAGGTGCTCCGGAATCTGAGGCCCCAAGTATCAGTGTCCTATATTTTTTGGGTCCTTAGCTGTCGGTGTGCCATGGTTTGTAATGGTGTTTCATAATGGTGTTACATTAACGTAACCACTAGCAACCTGGGAACCCTAAAAATGTACTGTAGATCCCTGGTCTGGGCCCTGACACATGGTTGGTGCACCTGGGCCTTTACATAAAGGGTAGTTAGATAAAGCTTATACTGTAAATGCTGCAAACGGAAACCTAACTTATGTGCATGCGTGGGGGTAAGGATGTGACTCTGAAAGAATTTTTGGGGCACTTATTTTATCTTAGATGGTGAGAACTAATGAGTATTTTGTTAGACAAAGGCTAGGTGCATAGTATCTGAGGTCATGGCAAACCTGATGCCTTCTATATTTAGAGTAAAAAATCCTGGACTTCCAATTAGCTGCAGCTCTGTCAGTGTTTGAGGGCTTTCAGCTGTCCCCTGTTATCATTTTAATGGTGCACATTCTATTTGCTGCTGTTTTTCATTAACATTATTAGGACTATCTTTTTTCAGTGCTAGTTAATCATGTCCTTTCTGTGAGTATATTTTAAGGTCATTAAATCTCTGTCTTATTTTTCTTTTAATCTTGCATTTTTTTTTCTTTCTGTTGTACTTTTTTTCCCCTCTTTATTGCAAGGTCACTTGAGCATTCCTAAAGCATCCAAGATGCATAGAAAGTGGCTTTAATGGACGCTAACCCTGACGGACACAACTATCATTGACAACCTGACAGACTCCTCCCCCCCTTTAACCCCTCTATTTTAAATAATCACCTAATCATACTCAGCAGCGGCACCCTTTTATATTCTCATGCAAGATTTTCTTTAAAAGGCACCAACTGGTCCTCAGTCTTGTGTTTCCTGCACACCGAGAATACATGGTATGACCCCCTGTTTTGGCCTAATATTTGGATTACCCACTCTGTCTTTAGCATCCCTTCCTCATTTTTGAGTGTTCACTTCTCTGGCGTTTGCTGTCTTTGAATCTTGGAAGCTGTGCACACTTTTCACGTACAATAGGCAAACACAAAAAAGAGGAAAAAAACAAGTAGCAAACCACAGACAAATAATACAAGAGGGGGAGGGAGGGGGAGCATAATGTCATGCAGATATCGAAATTCGACAAGAATTTGCTATCCACTGGTGTGAGCGTATGTTGAACATAGACTAAAACGAGCCCACCAAGAAAAATAAAACATATAAACCACTGTGCAGGGAGCCAACACCTTTCGCTGTGAACACATGACTACATTTAGTAGAAACCAAGTCTAGCCTTGGGTATTAACAGTGAGAATGCCTGCAAGCTGGCTAATCAGAGAGGTCATGGCCCCGGTACGTCAGCCAGCTGTCCCAAATAGAGTGGAACTGAGGCAAGGTACCCCACTGTTTAAAAGTAACCCTCTCGTACGCTACCATCCTGTCAGGTTCTACTACCCATGAGTTCAAGGTAGGGGGGGGAAGGGGAGATCCACTTGGGGACCATCAACCTGGTTGCAGTAAATAAGGCCCGTTTAAATGCTATAATAGTGCGATGCGTTAGATCGTCAGATTCCACAATGCCCAGGATACACGTCAATGGGGAGTTAATCACTGAGGATGTAAATACAAGGTTAAGGGTATCTACAACCTGATCCTAATACCGAACCAGCTTAGGGCATCTCCAGAGCAGGTGGATCAGGGAACCACGATGAAAACCACACTTGGGGCAGTTGGAGTCAGCTCTACGCCCAATACGGAACAAGAATTCAGGGGTGCTATACATTCTGAGAAGTATAAACAGTTGCGTCAGTCTATGGGTGGGAGACCTGGGTAACCCCCTGAAGAACATCATCCTCTATGGGTCCCACGTATCCCTCCCATCCCACCCTGCACTTCAGAGGGAGGAGGACATTGGATTTAAGCAGAAGGTAAGCATATAGCAAGGAGATAATCAACTTAGTGGAGGTCGCCAATAGTACAGTATCAAATATCGGAGTGGGAGATAGAACTGAGGGCCCTGATCTTGACAGTGTTTTTGGTGTACAATTTTCCTTTGACACCAGCTCTTCCACTCATTAACTTGTCTCCAGGGGAGAACAACTAGATTCTTGTGTGATTCATTTAGGTCAGACGTTGCACACTGCATGCGATGTCTATTTTGGCAGCACCTGAAGCATACGAACATGTTTTGGAAAGGCGTTTTCAAGGGGTGCTAATTCTATGGTAAGTGGCATGATGATACCAATGCAACCTGTTGCTATGGCAGGAGCAACTGTAGAGCTTGGTATTTCCACCGCTTATATAAATACACATGCGTGTTGCACTCAAGGTATAAAAACGTTTGTACCCTCACAAGTTAAAAGATGCCGAAGTTCTTTTCCCCAAACATTGCTGGTTCCTGGAGAATTCTATTAAGCGGAATAGTCAAATGAGTATGGTCTCTTAAAACTGTTGGTTGACAGGCTCCAAAATGTGCAGTACTGGGTTTTTGTCTTTTTGTATAGGAACATAATACTGTAGTCACACACAACTCAGAAATCAGGATACGCTTGCAGAGCATGCCCTGTAGAGATGCTCACACTGGGCTAAGCGAATTTTACACACACTCTTACACACACACTCTTACACATACACTGTGTGTCAATGTAAAAACAGGCTTTGTTAAGGTGGCTATACACCTTACAACTAGTGCACGACTTTTGTTGTAAGGTGATTGAAAGTTGGTACGACCTGCCCATCTTGGACAGGCAGATCCTACTTGCGATCATCGCAAGTCTTCACCGCTGAGGGTGCGCTTGCTCACCTGGGGCCGTGCAACTTTCATCTTGCAATCGCGCTACCATACAATTTTCAGCGTCTTTTCTAGTGTGCTCGTTATACGAAAATTGTGCGACCGTACGGTAAATCTGGTCGCACGCTGCCCATCAACCTTAAGATTATCGTGCGATCGCGGGATCACCCGTGATTATCGTACGCTTGTCAGGAGTATGGGCACCTTTAGAAATTGAAGCACATTTGACCAGGTAAGTAGGTACTTCATGGGCGGAGGAAGCCAATGCTTCCATATGTACCGCTGTCACATTGTCATAACTTTTTTTGTTTCTGTTAAGCGTCGTCGGATTGATGTCAGGCGAAACCGAGGTCGTTCGTGTAGTTGTAAATGCTTGCTGAATACAGTCCATCTTTTTCATCATGTCTCCATGTTTGCTGTCCAGGGATCATTAGGAGACATGAGAGATTCACCGGTAGCTCCTTCAGAAATCTCCCCGGGAAGTACCGTCTATCCCCCCCAAAGCCTTTTTTGGGTTGATTTCTGTCAGTATTGTACGGATTTTCTTTTTTAGGACCAAGTCATTTCTCATTGTTATGGAAGATTACTGGAAACGGTTTCTAGCCAACTCGTTTTGTTTGTCACCTGGTTTTCCCCACTAGCACAGTCAGTGACCATAAGAAACCTTCTGTGGTTTAGTGGATTGTTGGATTTGCTCCCATTGGCTGCTTCGTTTTAGAAATCTTGGCTTGCATGCTTATGTTTATAGCTAAGGTAATTCTTTCATAATAAAGACTGGCATGCTTTGGTCATAGCTGATCTGTATTGTTGCATTCTGGTGAGTCACTCATTTCTTGATGAATTCCTAGAAGGTCGGAGAATGGTTGAGTAGTGAGACCTCCATTGTCAGCATCTGCCGCACATTAGGAGAGAAGTGTGGTCAGGTTTTATTTGGTGTGCATGTGACATGGATTTCCCTGATGTAGGGTTTCATTTTTATTTAGACTCTGTGCACAGTTGCTTCTGTTGTCATTTTGGATCACTTTCCAGACCCCTGCATATACCACATGCTCTGGAGACTGTTGTATAGAGGTTACAGAGTGCATTGTGTTGGCTTGGTATGTTGCCGAGGCTAACCTTGAGAATTTGCTATATCCGTAGATATCTGCTAGCTAAATGCATGCCAAGTTCCTAAGCTGATAATTATAGCTTATTTGAAGGAGAACCTCAGACCAGAGGGTACAGAACTCCTATATTTTACTGAAAATCCCTACATTTTTAAACTGTGTCCTGTTATTACTGATCCATTTTTTTTAAAACCATTTAAAGCAGCTGAAATATCAAATCATGCTGATGGTGAGCAGCCAGTTATCACTGCTGAAATGGTAGTAGGAGAAAAAGCCGGAATCATTGGCAGTCAGATCTGTGGTCTTCCCTCATTTCCAGCCGACATAGCAATATATTTTCGGGCACTGCCAGTGAGATGTTTAACAGGGTCTGAGATCCGACACCAGCCAAGCATGTGTCAGAGCTAGTTGAGCAGAAGGGGAAATCCTCTGCACACCTTGCAGCAATCAAGGCCTATGTAGACAATGGTGCTTGTAGTGATGAACACAGATGGCACCGTGCAGACACAATATAGGAAGAGGAATCAGCAGCACTCAGTAGAATAATCCAACATGTCCATTTATCGGACATAGACGTCACACAATCGCAAGAGCCAACGTTTCGAGACCACGCAGGGTCTCTTCATCAGGGCATAAAGAGTGACTTTTTAGTTCTAGTTGAGCCTCACAAGATAAATAACTGCAGACTAGGTAGCCTTATGTCAGGACAAAGCTATCATATTGTACAAGGTGTGGAGCCAAGGACTGACTACGGAAAAATTAGTCTTGTTTTCTTCTACTGCCACTTTTGTAAAGTTACACTCTGTGGTTTAGTCATTTTAAGAAGCTCTCAAGGCACAATCCAAATTCATCCTGTAAACCTCCCTCTCCTCCTCCCAACATTCACTACAGAAACAAGGAAAGCAAAAAAATGAGAGACGGCTTTTATTATTATTATACAGGATTTATATAGCGCCAACAGTTTGCGCATCGCTTACTATCCTCTATCTCTATCATCTGACTTGCACAATACTAGCAGGGGCAGCTGCTGGGAGGAGGGATCAGCTGGGAACACTAGGTCAGTTCCTATTGATGAAGAACCCCCCCCAAACTACATCTTCCAAGAGTCCTTTAGTCTCTGCACAGTGTGTGAGCAGGTATTTGGAAGTCAATGCAGTAGGATTGAAAGTAATCTGTGTATGCATGTGAAGATGGGCACAGAGGTGTTGTAAATGATTGAAGTAGGTATATTTAGGGTGTATGCTCATGTATTGAAGGAAGTTCTTTTGGCTGATGTTATTTAACACACCTATGCTAACTAGGTTTAATACCAGTTGACCATCCTGTTTTCAGGGTGTTGATTTGTACATAATGGAACAGCTGTAGGGAATTTTGTCAAAACCTGTTTAGTTAACTAACATCAAAGGGGTAATTAGACCAGCCAATCAGAAATCCTTTCAGTGTTAGTGAATGGCACTAAACTGTATATGAATTCAGAGCCTAAAGTGGCTAGAAAAAGTTCAGAGTCATGAAGAGATGCATGTTGCATATATAGATTGGAAATATATGCTGGGTAGATGGAGTGGGTCCTTTTATGGAACCTTTGTAATCTAGATATTTTATTTTGATTATTACTCTGTCAGACTGTTTCTGTTCATCTGTTCCTTCCATCCAATTAAACGCTACTGTCTGGAAAAGAACTGTGAGGTTGCCTGGATATTTCCTGAAGATCCAATTTTCACAACGCACATATATATAATATAT
>NW_017306764.1:928887-938469 GCF_000935625.1 Nanorana parkeri | reverse complement strand
TATATATATAATCTATAGATATATCTAGATATTTTTTACATGTTTCTATATTTCTACACCAATCAGTTTATCACTACGAGAGGGACATGGATAGGTGGAGTTGTGTAATCCAGCAGGGAAGACAGGACTGACCGCAATGCTTGGGATTTTAATGCAGTGGAGGCAGCACTGTCAGCCTCTTATACAAGATATGTGTGGAGACGTGCCTTTGGGAGACTGCTATTGTATATGTAATCCCCAAGTTAATATTTAGAGGGCTATTCACAAAAGGATGAAGAGTTTGGAGAAGGCAGGAGAAGTGAACAATCTAGGACAACATAGCGGATTTGGAAAAATTCTCCACTTCAGCTCACTTTCCAGTTCCGCTATGTTGTCCTAGATTGCTCACTTCCCCTGCCTTCTCCAAACTCTTCACCCTTCTGTGGATAACCCTCTTAGTTTGCTAAAGCAACTTGCATCATAAACAAATTGGCTTCTTTTTTAACCACATGGAACAGACAAAATTGCCATCTTAACTTTACAAAGTCAATAAATTGAAACAAGGCAGACTAAGAACAGTACAGCATATGAGAATGAAGAAAAACCATGTCAGTAGTGAAACGTATAGAATCCGGGAAAGCAGTGGGAATGGTCTTGAACCATGCTGGGATTTTTTGCATTGTATATATTGTCAGGAGAAAGGAAAAGGTTTTTTTTATTTTTTATTATTATTTTAAAGGGATTTACCTTTTTTCAACCTTTTTGGCATCTTTTTGCTCCTGATTTCCTGCAGCCTCTTTGCAGTCAGTTCTTGTCTACCTGCACTCACTCCACTGATGGCTGCATGGAGAGTTTTCCTGATGGTGCCAACAATAGACCAATAGACCACACATTTAATGTGCTAAATCTTAAAAATGCATCCAAGTATGTTAACTTTAACATACTTGTATCTTATTTATGTATCACTCGGCTTTAGATCCTCAAATCATCTCTGAATTGGTGCCGACACTGTCCTTCCTTCTGGAGGGGGGGGGCGGCTACTTTTGTTCCCCATGGTCCCTGTGTGTGTTGTAAGTAGTCACCGCTCCAAGCTCGCTCCTGTGATGGACTACAATCTTGTGTTTAGTTTACAAATTTGTATTGAGATTGTAGTCCAACACAGGAGCGAGCTTGGAGCGGTGACTACTTTACAACACACACAGGGACCATGGGGAACAAAAGTAGCCCCCCTCTAGAAGGAAAGACAGTGTCAGCACCAATTCAGAGATGATTTGAGGGCCTACAGCCGAGTGATACACAAATAAGATCCATTTTTGTTAATAGTTAAGCTATTTGCATTTTTATGATTTCAACTTGGTTCTACTTTTTTTAATTTATTATTTTAGTGCCACTTTAACTCTGCTGCGCGCAGTGAAACTTTTAACATAATCAAGGTGGAAGGAGGTTGAAGAGAATGGAGGAAAGCAATGGTATTTAAAAGAGCAGTAGACTCTGGGATCAGTTAATATCATGCAGCCTTTTCACTCATTTCCCCAGATCAGTTTTGCAAAATGCAGTATATATGCCTGTTCCTGACATTGAGATAAAATAACAAATTAATGACATAAAACCCTATTTTCAGCTTTCTTGGAAATTCCCACTTTATTTCTGTGCCCACTGCCCTTTTAATTCAATTTCCAGTAACGGTTTTTGCTAAAGCTGGATTTTCTGTACACGTAAAATGATACACATTCCGCACATGTTCCAAACAGCTTGCCCTTTATTTAAAGCCACGTTCCCCCGATTAGGTTTCCCATAATGTAGCTTTCCAGTAATGTGTGTGTGGCTGAGACGTCTTCTACTAACAGCTGCAATCGTCGTTGACTATCCTGTGCAATGCGGTCGTTTTTGGCAGTACTATGACAGCACATTGTACCTAGAGCGTTTAAAGAGCAAGTGACGTATCCATACAAGTATTGGGTACAGCTCTGTCAGAGTCATTAACGTCATGTCAAAGTATATAACAATGGAAAATCTACCGGATTAGCAGAAAGGCAGAGTAGGATTTAAAATAAGGAGCTGCTGAAATCACTAAATACAGCAGTTAAATCTTTAACCGCCTTTCCTTGTAAAAGGGGAACAGCTAATGACTTGAAAAAAAAGATAACCATGCTTTTAAAGCCCCCTCTTTATACAGTAACTTTATGTGCCCATTATATACGCAGTCTTGGCTTGTTGCTTGGTAGTACTACACAATGACTGTCCCTCACCGTGCACCTTCCCTCTACTTCCCTCCCGCCCCCCCCCCCCCCAAATCAAATAAACTTTACTAGCAAGACCAAATACATTTTTAGCATTGCCATATCAATTGAGGGGGATGGAATGAATAGGACCTAGGATATTGTTAGGGCTAATAGTAAGGAATAGGAGAGGAATCCAGGAATGTTATCTGGTTGAGGGATAGTATAAAGGGAGATGGGGGTGAGTCCATGTAGGGGATTTCTTATGTCCCTCTCGGTCTGTAACGTATTCTGCAGCCATTTTTGCAATTTCCACCTCTTTTCCCAGTAGAATGTGGAGTTTCCTCTTCTCTTTCCCAGCATTGGAACAGAGGGTCTGTGTAAATTAGTATCTTTCACTGGGAAGTACTTGGGGCATTCTAGCAGGAAGTGGGTCTTGTCCTCCAAGGCCCCCTTTTCACGCTGTTGGCACAGTCTACTCTTGTTGACCTTTTTAAGTGTGTGTGCCACCCTGATTCAATTTCCAGGCTGTCTGTATTTGCACAGGCTGCTTTGTCTGTATTGGCTCAGGGTCGTTCTGTCAAGGTGGTCTTGAAGCAACTCCAGGTATGGGGCCAGTTTGTAGTCTTTGTTATTGACTGGTAAGTAGTTTTTCATTACTCCATGCTTTGGGGTTGGGGTTCTGATGCCGTCAAAGATTGTATAGAAGGTTCTGCATGCCGTAAATTCTAGACTAAGATACGTGTAGCTGTTAAATTCATCGAGTGCAGTTGTTTAATATAAAGGAAAAACTCTTGGTTTGTTTTGTGTTTCTTCCTGTGGAACACTGTGGTTTTTGTTTCGGTCATCGCTTCAGCACTTCCAAATGGTCTGGTAGCCCCTCTTTTGGTAATAATAGGTCATCGGCATACAGCAAGAACTTCACCTTCCTGACATGTAGAGTTAGTCTTGATGCTGGGGAGGATTTTAGAGCTGCAGCCAATTGATGTATATGTTAGGTTTTGACTCGGGTTGTGCCCCTGTCTAAGTTGCATACCCATTGTGGGCACATGACCATGATTGGCTTCTTCTGCTGTTTCTCCCTCTGTGGCGCCACAAAGACTCCAGAAACCTGATATCACATATTCAAATACTGATTGCATTAATTGCATTAAAACACGTACATTTATTGATGCATTAACGATTACAGGGCTGCATTAATGTGTCTCTTGATGTGGCGCACACCGGCCAGTTTCGCAGTTGTCGAACGAGCAGGCTAGAAAACCGGCGACGATCGTACGTTCTCGGCAGGTTTTCAAGCATGCTGGTTCAACAAAAGACGTGCGACCGCATAGTAAAAACGGTTGCACGCCTTCCATACACCTTGCGATTATCGTACGATCGTGGGATTTCCCGGCGATTATGGTACGATAATTGCAAGGTGTATGGGTACGTTTAGAATGGCCTTGAATATGAGCTTTTAGTATGAAGACCATTGTGTTTAGTAGATCAAGCTGCACCTCTTGCTATCCCCTATTGCAGTGGTTCTCAACCTTTCTAGGGCTGGGACCCCTTGGTAACATTTGCCAAATTGTGGTGACCCACAATGGTAAAATTTTAGGGATGACGTGGCTGCTGCAGCGACATCTGGCTGCGTGGCAGGAGAACTGACACTGCTGCGCTAGGAGAGGGCTGAGGAGGACACACAGCGACCCACAGTTTGAGAACCACTGCCCTATTGGATCATGAGAAAAAAGGTGTCCAGCATGATCTAGTGTGAGGCCAGGTTCACACCTGCACTTTACGCGCGGCCCCATTGATTTCAGTGGGGTGACATCCACGTGGCAATCGCAGGAAAAAGGTACATGTACCGTCTTTTGGCAATACACAAAGCGCGTCTGTTTTAGCGGCGGGAAACCGTGCGATCCGCCCGGCGCGACTGGGGTGCCATTACAAAATTATGGCATCCACCGCAATCGCTTCACACCTTGGTGATTGCCGCACGGTGAGGTGTCGCCTAGGTGTGAACCTAGCCTGAGAACGGCTGTAGCCTTGTCCAAAAAACCCATATGAAAAGCCTGCTGGCCTGGTTGTAGTAACGTTTATAAAACTCGAGATTAAGGTGAACAGCATAGACTTGGAGCATGTACAGATTTAGGCATGGTTGCGGTGTTTCCTGGATAGCACCAGCAGTTCACATGTTTCCTGGAATGCCACATAAAGGCCAACTCCAACCAAAGAATCAAATGTGAGTGCTTTTTGTCAACTTGGTTCACATAACAGCATTAGAGAAATGGCAGCAGTAAAATCTCCAGTGCTGTCCTAAACCACATGATGGTTTTACCCTTCCCTGATGGATTCTCTGTAATGAATGAATCTTTCCAGAGTCCAGCTATGGGGAGGTGACACCTTTATGTCTGTACATTGGTGTCTTTTGAGGGAAATTTAGAAAACTGTAAATGTATGCAGAGCTCTGACACCCAGCTACAACTGCATTGTTGGTGTAGGCTGACCGCGGCCTTTATACAGTGCCATGATTTTCTGAGCAGAAATGAAAGATAAAGCTTTTCTAATGGTAACAATACTCCGGTGACCACTCTCTAGTCTGCAGAGCATAGCAAGGAATAAGGTTCTGTGAGCACTACGTCCCAGTTTTCTAAAATTAGACTCATGTTTTTGTTGCAAATATTTTTTCCTCCTGATGCTTATTAAGAAATAATTATGTATTTAATCTTCTTTTAGGCCTCTGGGGAAGTACATGTATTAAAATGTGTTGGGACATGTTCATTTTGAATGCAGTTTTGGTGAAACTTATTCTGGGTTCCCATCTGTGCATTGCAGTAACGTGTGCTATAACATGCTTTACAGCAATGTTTAGTAACTTCCAATACATGGTACATTGCCATACCATTCATTTTAACAGCATCCCAGTACACCTAGCCAGAGCAGCACAGTACACATTTATTTTAACATTTCACAGCACATGTATGCAAACAATCTCTGCATTGTGGTTTGGTGCAGTGAAAAAAGTGCTTGATAGCAGTAGATTTAGGCAAAAAAAACGGAGGCTTTAGAACCACTTTAATGTAAAGTACAGTGGTACCTCGGTTCACAAACTTACATAGTTACATAGTATTTGAGGTTGAATAAAGACATTAGTCCATCAAGTCCAACCTATTAGGATCTCATTCTAGGAGTACCCGTACCCCTGTCTATTCGTTCCATGAATCTGGTCGCGAACCGAATCAAACTGTGATCAGACCGCAATCTCGATTAGAGGAAGCCACGACTAGTGTCAGAGCAGGGAAGATGGCTGCGGTTGGGTTTGTCACCCGATGCGTAGTTCGCTAACTGAATTGTTCGCAAACCAGCGTTCGTGAACCGAGGTACCACTGTATTATGTTGTGTTTTTGGCTGCCGGTTGCACTTTTTGCTGCATTCCATCTGCAGTGTATCTCTGGAAGAGGTGAAGCACTTTTACTTTAAAGACAGCAGTTTGGAAGCATTTTTGGGGATTGTGGTGTTCTCTGAAATTGGCTTTGATTATTCGCTAAACTTTAGTCTACACACAGTACAGAGGTATGTGTAGATATTCTTCTGCATGATTTTCATTGCAGGGGTGGAATTCACTGACTGAATCAGACCGAATCTGCTCTAGCACAGTAAATTCCCTTCATTGTATTCAGGGCTAGTTCACATCAGAACGTTATGCTTCTGCGCAGCTGTAATGCAATGCCTTGTGCAGCAATTTTTACTGTGATTTACATTTTGTGGGGGGGGGGTTGCTTAAAACGGGATGTCGGGTGCATTTGAATGCGGTCTTGATGTGTTCAGGTGCAGCCAAAATAGGGAAGGCAGTATGTATTTGGACTGCACTGGTGTGCACAGAGCACCAGAAATCATTGTGATGCATTTTGGATGCAGCTGCCAAACTGAATGCACTGCATATGGTGTGAACTAGCTCTAGGAGTTTTGCTAAACTCTGCAAGGAATTTTTCAGATGGAATACCTCCTCTGCAAGCTAGTATTCTGTAGTTGTTGCTTATTATTTTCATTTTCCAGCTACCTAGGTGCCTCTTCTGTGCCCATATTGTCAGTGCTGTCAGGCAATCCTGTGTACCTGTTGCAGGTGAAATAAATAAGATTAAATACCTCAAATTTGGAGAAAATGAGAACAAACCTTTTCTGTAGCAGGCATTTCACTTCTAACCTTTTTATATTTATATCTTGTACCTATCTGTAAATAATGATTTGCAGCTGTAAACTTACGACTGAGGTTAGGTTCACACCTGCACGACACCCGGGACGCGCCGTCGTGTTCTACTGCACACAGCGGTTGCCACGCAGCCCCATTGATTTCAATGGGGTGACATCCGCACGGCAATCGCTAAAAACTTACCTTTTTTTGCAACATACGTGTTCACTTGCAGAAAATAATGGCACCCACAGCGTGATTGCCTGCGGTGGGCGACTCCGTGTTTTTGTGCACAATTGCTGCGCGGCCAGGAGTCACCCAGGTGTGAACCTAGCCTGATACTTTGAGAAATTCAAAATAACATACTGATCTATAACACTCTATGGAATCATTGGAAGCATTCACTGTACCTGTCCATATACCAGACTTTTCAGCTGAGCTAGCCTCTTTCATTACTGTGCGGGATCCACTAGACCAGTGGTTCTCAACTCGTGGGTCGCGACACCCTCTGCAGTGGGTCACGGCGTCATGTCTGAATAGACCGGCCTGAGACTGAATAGAGAGGGGGAATTTGTGGTTCAGCCTGTGGTGACGCAAGGTTTCAGCCTTCTCTGCATAGCGCAGCCTTGTGTGGGTGGCACATTGGAGGGTGTGGAGAATGCACTGAAATATAGTTACAAACTAGACCCATCTCAGCCATATAGGAGTTTTGAGGGGATTCTTTCCCTCCCAGGCAGCTGTGAAGACCTAGAATTGTATTTGACCATACCCAACATGAACATTTTTGGGGGGGAGAGGTCCTCTTTAATACCATTATACCACAAAAAGTAGAAGTCTTCAGTCTGACATATTACGTGTGTCTTAAATCAAAATTCTGTTTTGTATACACCTACAGCCAAAGTTGGTGTAAATGGCATTCTTTCTGCTCCAGTATGTATTAAAATTGACCCCTGCCAAGGGTGGTTCCTTTCCCTATATGTCTTTGCATTTGATCCTCCAGCCATGATAATTGGAAACAACCCATTAATCCAACACCATAAGACAGAACTTTGTCAATGACCTAGTACTTTATCTCCAATCCTTCTATAGCTTCTCCTTCCCTACTCCAGCAAGTTTATTGTTAAAGAACTTCAGGATTTTTTTTATTAACCCTTGCAGCAAGCCTACCCTCGCACTATAAGGGTGAAGTGCTCATTTGTGTCTAGGTTAAAAAAAGCTAATCCTTACCTGAAGCGTAGAGTTGGCAGCTTCTTAAACTAGTCCTTCCAACATCTCTCCCTCCTCCTGCAGTGGTCTAAGGTCCCGTAAATCATCGTCTGTACACGGTGTATAGATTTGAGGATTCCGAGGAAGATTGCAATGCTGCAGGGAGGGGGAGACAGGCTGAAGGACGTGTCGGGACAGCTGGCCAGCTCTGAGCCTCGGATAAGTATATCTTTATTTTGGCGCCTAGACACAGACAAGCTACCTAACCCTTGCAGCCCAGGGGTAACCCCACTGCAAGGGTTAATATTTTTTTTAAAATCCCGGAGTTCTTTAATTACAGGGCAAATATAACCAATTCTTCTAAAATGGCTTTATGATCGTTGTTTACCTGGGTTGAACTCCCATATCTCCAAGGCTGTGGTTGGCATCTTTATTTCTGCCCTACAGACACTCACACTGAGAGATTGGCAGTCGCCCACAACCCCCACCAAGAATGAATCGGTACAAGAACTTTGCTTGCTGATGAGGGTGGAAAACTTTTACAACCTACTTGTACGATACCCAGGACCGTTTTAATGATCTTTAGGCCCCCTGGATTCCGTCTATGAGCTTTGTAGAGTTTCGTACTCTGACTGCGTCGGAATGTTCCCCCTAATGTGAATAATCACATTTGTACCCTCCCCTTGACAGTGCAAAGTGTCACGGTATAGCGATGTCTTGGTATTGGCTCATTCATGCCCTTTAAAGTCTGGGGGAAAATGGTTAACCCCTGCAATGGGACTACCCCCATACTGCAAGGGTTAAGTGCTTGTTTTGGTCCACGGCGGAAAATAACAGTTCTACTCACCCGATCCTCAGAGCCGGCTTGCTCTTAGACTGAATCCTGGAACTTCTGCCCCCTCCCTCCTGCTGCAGCGGTCTTGGCTTGCCATCCCAACCAATACACAGTGTATAGGACTTGAGGACACAGAGGGACATATAATCACCTCATCGAAGGAGGGGACAAGTTAGAGGGCAGCCAGCCGGCTCCGACGATTGGGTAAATCTTTATTTTCCACCCTGGACCAAAACAAACGCTTAACCCTTGCAGTACTCTGGTAGCCCCACTGCAAGGGTTAATGATTTTCCCTTGAGTTCTGCTTTAGGTTCATGTCACAATGGTTTGTTTTACATTTCTTGTAACTACAGAGTATTTGACGTTGACTGTAACCAGACTTGTTCTCGGGAATCTTATTTGTTATCTTTGTGATGCTCGCTGTGAACTCTGTTATACCCTTCTCTTTAATAAAAAGCTTTTATTACTTAAAAAAAATAAAACGTCTGTCTTGAGACATCCGTGTACTCTGTGTGCATGCTCTATATACATGTTGGTTTGAATAATCATTGGCTTTAGGAACTATGTGCTCAATTTTCTTTCTTTTTCTATGCAGAAACCCGCTAATATTTTAGTCATGGGTGAAGGTCCAGAGCGAGGACGAGTAAAAATAGGTTTGTACCGACATTATGTGCTTTTAAAAATCACTTTACATGGAAATTATTTTGATACAGGGGCACTGTATAGATATAGATGTTATTACACAAGTTCTTGTGCCCCGTCTATCTCACCCGGCATGGTTAAGTCCTGTTTGGGAGTCGTTCTTATTTAAAGTATAACTAAACACAAGGACGAAGTTTCCATTTATTCCAGCTTGCATTCCTTAGATGTGGTGTCTTCATTGGGTTTCTTTTTTAAGGCTAAGAATATTCAGCAATTGCAGAGAATACCAGATAATCTCGCCAGAAATGCCCTTGTCACTCCCATTGAGCCAAACTGAGAGAAAAAACAATGTTCCCTATCTTCTGTAAGCTAATCTTCCCATGATATATATATAGATGAGCAAAAACAGACACGTTTGTAGTACAGCATGGGTGGCAGCAATGGCTCCCTCTATAGATATAGTGGAGGATTGAGCGTAGCCACTCGGATACAGGAAGTGTGTTACAGGCAGGATCACCTGGTGAATG
>NW_017306764.1:924704-928867 GCF_000935625.1 Nanorana parkeri | reverse complement strand
TTCACATCTAAGGACTAGTAAGCACCAATTTATAGCTCTTGTTTTTGAATTTAGATTAAATATGAGAGTGCCCCTCTCTGTAGATTGACAGACTAGGCAAGCTACACACAATCTAAGTTTTCTCAGTCGGAGAAGCTCATCCAATTATTGGCATGCACACTGTGATAATTCTTCTGTCTTTATCCTTAGGCCTCATTCACACTAGAAAAGGCCGGCATGTACAGCTCCATGCACGGCCGTATTGGGCAGCTCCCGGGAAGGACAGGTGCTGCGTGTGATTAATACGCAGCCCCTGTCTTCCTCTATGGGAGTGCGCGGCCATACGCCGCCCTACGCTCACCCGTGTCAGTACTCGTACGCTGACGGGATGGATCCTGTCTGCATCCGAGCCAGGACACCCGCACCCGTAGGGACCTGCACTTGGGGTGAGCGTAGGGCGGCGTATGGCCACGTACTCCCACAGAGGATGGGGGCTGTGTACCTGTCGCAAAGTATTCCATACGCAAATATGCAGGACAGTTTAGACTTAACTGGCCGCATGCCGTTCCTGGTCAGACTTGGTGGTAAACAGAAGCAGGATGATTGCTCTGGAGGTTACACATTTGAAAGTGACTGCAATTTGTTTCTGTTCAGAGTTTCACTTTAGAATCTTTGTTGCTGATAAAGAAATAAAACTCACTGAATAGAAGGGATGATGCACTGCTCTGATGACTTGTTAAAGTCTGTGAACAGGCTTCCTACAGAATTGTAGAAGCAAAGATACAAAGTTAAAGAAGAACTCTTGGGAATTTTTTTTAATAACCTTTGCAGTGTATAGAACGTGATGACTCGGGAACCTTAGACTGCTGCAGTGGAGGGGGAGAGACCCCTGGAAGGACCAGTCTAAGAACAAGCCGGCTCTGAGGATCGGGTGAGTATAACTTTTTTGTATGTTTGCATCTGAAATTGCACTTAAAGGAGAACTATGGGGTTAAGGCTTTTCCCCATAGTTCTCAGGGTAACGGGAGGACACAAACTAGCGTCCTCCCGTCACCTAGGCTCAGTATACCGCGAGCCTGGCGCCTACTGAGACGCCTCCGTATACCGCGAGCTGCTGCTCGCGGTATACTGAGACGCTGAAGCGGATCCCGACAATTATGCCGGTATCCGCCCAGCTGCGTGACTGACAGCTGGCTCTGCCTATCTAGAGGCAGAGCCAGCTGTACCCGCCCCATCCGTTCCGCCAGTCAGCGCTGGCAGATCGGAGCGGGGAGGAGGGAATCCAGCCGTGACAGGATTGAGAGGTGAGCAAACGCCAGTATGTGTTCGCTCACCTCCCGATCTACTGAGCCGACCTGTGACAGTCTCATTGTCACAGGTCGGCTAGAACTATGAGGTGAGTGAAAAGCACTCACCTCATAGTTCTCCTTTAACTCTTGCAATGAAGGGGTAGCCTTACTGCAAGGGTTAAGAAACATTTTCCCTGGGGTTCTTCTTTAAATGAAAAAGGAGACGAGCATCACCTGCTGGCTCTAAAGGAGAATGCTTCCTATAAGTATCTAATATTGTGAATCACAACAAACTCAATCATCTCCCTCCCGGCTGCAGCAGTTTTTCTTGTATATTAAACAGCAGCAGGGAACGGGTCACCTCTGACATGTTTTGTGTTGAAAAGCAGTTTTTCAAAGAGTGTGGAGACAAAGGCTGAATTCACAACTGTGCGGTTTTCCCCCAGATCCATGGAAATGTTTCATACCGCATATCAATGTGTGTTAATGTGCATGTCTTTAATGCTGCAATTGTTGCAATGCACCTTGTATTGAATGTCAGCGTGTCATGGCGCACATCAACATGCATTGGTACTCTTAATGCGTTCACATGCACCATAACTCCTGCGTCAATCTGCATTTTGATGTGTTTCCATTGATTTCAATCCAGCATTACGTATAGACTCATCTTATATACACTTGTATAGATACACGTGTGAGTTAACACTTCTAGCCTGTAAAAAGATAACAAACAAAATTGTGTTCTTTACAATGCTTGTAAAGTTTCAAACTCTAAAAAGCCCTACAGTGATATAAAATGTCCAGAATGGAGACCAACACTTACCCTGGTACAAAATGATCCTATACGGGTAGAGGGAAAAATCTGTTCTCAGTGGACCAGTCATTAAATAGCCATTCTAGATGGAGCAGTCATTGAAGGTTTTGTTTAACTGAAAACTGTGCTGCTTTAGCAATTAACCTTTCTGATTTTGCTCCCTTTTGATCTGTTAAATATACCACTGAAAGTGCTTTTGTTATATCTGTACAATACAAAGTAACAATATTATTTTGGCAGTAAATGCTACTTTTGGGCAACTGTCAGCGGTTGATGTCACAGGAGGAGCTCTCCTCCTGCACCGCCCCGCTCGGCCTCCTGTGATGGGCAGAGAATCTGGATGGAGAGCGGGGAGGAGACAGCTGTCCCAGAAGGCCGAGCTGGCAGTGCTGGGGAGGAGTCGGCTGTCAGCGGTGTCACAGGAGGCTGAGCTCTCCTCCTTTTACAAGCCCGCTCAACCTCCTGTAACTGCCGAAGGAGTCCGGATGGAGAGCGGTTAGCGTTGAGTGTTTGTAAATAACTGAGGACATTTACGGTGTTCCCAATTATGAATGAGCAGGAAGTGCTCTAAATCACTTCCTGTTCATTCATGATTGTGGACATGGAAACTCATAATATATCCATCGTTTATGAATGGAAAGGAACACTTGCTGTAGAGGCTTTGTGTTCATTCATTCTTTTTTTGACCCCCTGACATCTCCCCAAAGCCCCCAACAGTTAAGTAAAAATACATTTAAAAAAGTTTATATAAAAATACATTTTCTGTTTTCAGCCTCACAAATATTTTTTTTGCCACTTCCTAGGTATTCCGTTGCAATATGTACATTTTTTTTTTTTTTTTTTGGTTGGCAAGATGGTTTTTACTCAAAATTGTTACTTTGTATTACTGACGTGCTGTATCGATCCATGTGAGTTTAGACTTTTTTGTATACTGTTAAGTATTCCTTTCTAAAAAACAAATGCATGACAGCGAATCTGATGACCAATACTCCAGCTATTTCATAGAGCTTCCTTCAGGCTTCAGCACTTATGGCTGGCTTTACCAACAAGTTATAGAAGCTGGTTAAATCCTGTAGCAGCAAGTTTGCATGTTGGACATTTGGTGACCTGTACTCATGGTAATGTATGTTTTTGTTTTTCAGCGGACATGGGATTTGCACGATTATTTAATTCACCTTTAAAGCCTTTAGCAGATTTAGATCCTGTAGTTGTTACATTCTGGTATCGAGCTCCAGAGCTGCTCCTAGGCGCCAGGCATTATACCAAAGCTATTGGTGAGTGAACAATGATTGGTAAATGTTGACAATGGTAATGTCCTTGAATAGCCCAAGTCAGAATCCAATAGAGAATTTGTGGCTGACTTGGACCATGCTGTCCACATACAATCCCCATACAACCTGACAGAGCTGGAAAAGTTTTACACAGAAGTATGGGGAAAAATTGCAGTATCCAGCTGTGCAAAACTGGGACCTATACATACAAAAGCAAGGCGGTAATTGATGTCAAAGGTGTATTTTTCTAAAAACTTGAAGGAGCTGTATACATGTAAAGTCCTCCATAGGCTCTCCTCTCTGCAGTGCAGCACCAGAACTCTTCTTGCTCTTCTGGGGTTGAATGAGTCCCAGCGAGCATCATTCAGCCTACTTCTGTGAGTGCAGGGTGTCATGGAACTGCACTACAGTCGCAGCACGCCTCTGTTAGGAATGTGTCGGCACTTCTTGATGATTCCTAGATATTTAACCCCTTCACGACTGAGCTTTTATTTCAGTTTCTGTTCATTAATGACTGACGCAATTTTGTAATTTTTGCTGTGCGATTCTTCCACGGCAGTAATATACTTTCTTACAAAGTGCACCCACACATATTATATATTGTTTTTTAGAGCGCAGATAGGGAGATATATATACAGTATATTTTCACATATTCACACATGTGCACCTAACGCCTCACTTAGCATGAATATCGTAAAAAAAAATTAGAGGAAAAAATGTTTTGATTATTTTTTTAGAAAAATAGCACAGCTAAAAAAATGAATAAAAATTGAATTCATTTATTTATCCTTTATTTGGAAACGCCTCGCA
>NW_017306764.1:920723-924569 GCF_000935625.1 Nanorana parkeri | reverse complement strand
TGCGGATTTTCATTGTAATATATTATATAATTTGTATTCATTTTTTAAACACTTTATTTTTATTTATTTTTTACACTTTTTTTTTTGTTTGTCAATTATATCATGCAATCACTATGACTCCTTGATCATATAATTATTTTTTATTTTTGGGTATTGGGCTGATCTAAACTTGGTAACAGTCAATAATAACCTTTAGTGACTGATCCTGACGGCATGTCAGGATCAGAATTACCTAAAGCAGCGGTGGCGAACCTATGGCACGCGTGCCAGGGAGGGCACGCGGGGCCCTCTCTGCCGGCACGCGAGCCCAGGTTCAAGGACCACCGATTGAAATAGATCCAACTGGATCGCCTCAGTACGCGATCCGGGGCAGTCGCAATCAGGCAGTGGCGGCAGCCTCTAAAGATTAGACGGCCGCTTCCTCCTCGCTAGGACCCCGGGAGGCCCCCGCGAGCGAACGTATAATCTGCCTGTTTAGAGGTCACCGCTGCCTGATTGTGACCAGCCCGACTACAGAGGACGTTCGGATCCCCCTTGAGAGCCGCACAGCCTTGCCCCCTCCCCTCCTGAGTGCAAAACAACCTTCCCCTCCCCCGGGAGCCGCGCTAACCTCCCCCCCTCCCATACAGCCCCCCTGCCTGAGAGACGCACAGGGATGCAGCCCACCTCCCTGCAAAGCAGGAGAGGGGGCAATGTTCTATTTATTCACTTTTATTATTAGTTCTGTGTGTGTGTAATATGTGTGTTTTAATAAGTGTGTGATGTGTGTGTTTTATTGAGTGTATAAATGTTTGATTATGCGTGTTTCACTATTTTGCTTAAGGCCCCATTCACACTGAGCAGAAAATCCCGCGATTTCCGCCACGATATCGCGCATTTTTGCAGCGCGATATCGCGACAAGTTGCTGGCTAATTCAATGGAGCTGTTCTAATGTACAGCTCCATGTCGCCAGTCGCTGTAGCAGGACCCTTTTTCAAGCGGATGTCACACAATTTTTCTATTTTTGAATGCAGCCCGCCGGTGAAGGTCGCAGGAACGTCGCCCTGTTCGTCGTTCTGCTATTTCAGCTGTCAATACCAGAGCGCTGATGGCGATACAGTATTTGTAACAGCTTTATTCTTTCATTAATGAAAGAAAGAGAACCTCTTACAAAAGTTTAATTCTTTCATTAATGGATACCTCAATACTGAGGCATCCATTAATGAACGATAACCGCTGATTCCCAGCGGTTACCGGCATTTCAAAGCCCTGAATAGCTGCTTACCTTCAGTGTACGTGAGCAGTCATTTGGGCACTTGTGTACATCTTCAGTCGTCAAGGGGTTAAGTAAAGGTAACGTGTGCTGATCATTGCAAGCATAGCTTGGTAACATGAGTATGACATATTAAAAAAAGTGATGTGTATGTATTGAACTGTGACTTACAATCGTTTTTCTGGAATTTTTTTTTTTTAATTCTTGTTGGCAGATATTTGGGCTATAGGATGTATATTTGCAGAGCTTCTAACGTCGGAGCCAATATTTCACTGTCGTCAAGAAGACATAAAGACTAGCAACCCTTACCACCACGACCAGCTGGATAGAATATTTAATGTCATGGGCTTTCCAGCAGGTAGGTGGTATACCAGAATTCTAAACCAACGACACCAAAGTGGTGCTAGAGTAATTAAATGATGTGATGTAAAGTGCGATAAAAATGTTATCTTTTTTGTAAGGCTCAGAGCAGAGTCCTGTGCAAGTGTTCTTCCTATTCATTTTGTAGGCATTGAGCAGGTGTGTTCATTGAGTGGTTTCCATTTTCATTTTCTTTGCACTTAAGCCGATTAGACCCTAGAGGGCTTCACTTAACTGTCTGAGCGAATCTGGGCTTCTGTTGTGTTTCTGCACCTGTAAGTAGTAATGGTTTACCCTCCAATTTATTGTTATATACAGTATGTTCCAACAGCTCTGCTAGATTGGAGTTGGGGACCACGCCGTTCCTTGGCACAGCAGTGTGAATTTTAAATCATCGCTCCAATTTACTAACACTCTACATTGCAATTAATACAAAGCTTCCTCGTCCTTCACATCAAAGAAATGTTCTCCACTATACATCTGACTGACATCAATTGGTGGCTAACTCCAACAATGTTAGTTTTAAGGGATTGCTGCCAAGTTGAATCACATGCTGGTTTCTTATATCTAGTAATGAATCCAATGGTGACACAACCATGCTTAAATTTCTAGTTGACTCTGCTGTAACAGGCATTAAAAAGCCAAATGATGGTGTCGGGCTCCCCCTAAGAATGATGCCTTGTCTCGTCAGAGGAAGTGGTGACAGACTGAAATTCCCCTCATGTTTACTTAGAACTGGAATGACATGAATTTAAAAGGAACTGAGTTTTGTTTACTGAAGAATAGTTTTTCCCATAGCAACAAGTCAAATCCTTTTTTTTTGTTTTGTTTCCAGAATACTGTAGGAGTACAAATGGCACAATGGCTGGTGTGTGTAACCAGTAAACTTTGTCCTACCCACAGCTCTAAATTTCCTTCATAAATAAGGCTCAAGTTGTTTTACTTTCTCTGTTTGTTTAGATAAAGATTGGGAGGACATCAAAAAGATGCCTGAACACTCTACATTAATGAAGGATTTCCGCAGAAACACGTAAGTGATTTAATGAGTATACCCCTCAACCCCAAAAGTCTGAAACTTTTTGTGCTGAAAATATACAGAACATGACACTGCAGAGGCTTGGATATCTGTGGAGCTCTTGGCCTGGGATATTGAATCTTTGTATAGCTCATAGTACAAGCTGCACAAAGCTGAAGTTTGTGCCATTCGGAAATGCCTTGTATCCAAGGTCAATTGAGCAATGAAAACAAAGGAATATAGTCCTAAGGCCTGGTTCACACCTGGGCGTTTTACAGCGCGTCCCTACGCTCTGTAAAACGCTCAACATGTGAAAACCAATGATTGCCTATCGGCATGGTTCCCAACTGGGCGTTTTACAGCTTCTTTGGGGCGTATTTGCCGCGCGTATCCTTTGGGATACAGCCAGGTAGCCCTCGGAAACGTTGCGGTAAAAACGTGAGGCGACAAACACGCATATTCGATATGCCTAGGTGTGAACCTAGCCTAACAGTTGGCTTTCACCCCACCTCATTCTTGAAAGATGTGCTCACATTTGTCTAATAACGTATTGACCTATATCTTGCTGTACTCCTTACCGGGTAGTAATGAAAACCTGGAATTCTGAGCCTGATGAAGGGGACCCTGTGAGGCCCCGAAAGCGCTTGCATTGTATGACAAATATGTGTCTTTAAATTTATCTTTTTTCACGTTTATACTGGATTGCTGGTGACGTTCTTGGACTGCACATTTGTCTAATGCCACAGGATGCCTTTTAATCCCAAGCGTCTGCCATTACCAAATATAGTGAGTGATTAGTAAAGGTATAAGCAGCAATCTTGTGACAGTCATTAAGTCAACAATTGCTTTGCATAGTCGTCTAACCAAGAATGAGGCCACTTCAAGTGGTCCAGGTGACACTGTTCCTTATGATGTTCCTATATTATACAGAGATGCTGGCACCATTGACTCTTCTCAGAGCATTTAAGAGTGCCCTCGCCATGATAAAGTTACACACCTCCCATAACCTTACCAATCATCAGATCTAAAGTTGTTGAATTATTATGCATAGTTCCAGTGTTCCATAACACTAACTGTTGTGGTTATGTGGAGTAGGAAAGTAATGCTCCATTCACATACAGAGTTTGCGGTTTACATGCGGAAGACCACACGGGACAAACGCAAACATTTTTTATCTGCACGGATTCCGCTAGTTTGCGGCTAATATATATATATATA
>NW_017306764.1:869665-920071 GCF_000935625.1 Nanorana parkeri | reverse complement strand
TATATATATAATATAAATCACCATATTATTGCACTTGTATGATTTTTGCAGTCGGTATGGTTTCATACCGTGCAGCCAGCTGCAAGAGTCTGAGCAATGCACATTAAAGTGCATTGTGTTTTCTCTTTTTAGAGCAGCTCCGAGTGTCGCCGGCCGAATCCGTGCGGACAACCACCCCTGTGTGAATGGAGCCTACGTATGCGGTCCGCCTTTGTTTGCAACCAGCCACTGTCATAGTTGTGCATCTTACAATGACTTCTTTTTTAATGTGTAGTGTAAACAGGTGATTAAAGGGATCAATCCCTCCCGGAGAACAGATTACTTTTAAGCATAATTTTTATGAAAAAAAAATCGCATGCAGTGGGGTGCATTCAGACACATTGATGAGCGTTCGTCTGTTTTTGCATTGCCCTGCGTTTTTACAGTGTATTTTGAGCATTCTTGCATATTACTTCTTGTGAATATTTGTATTATTATTACATAGTATTTATACATAGCCAACAGTTTGCGCAGCGCTTTACAATATAAGGAAGACATAACAGTTACAATACAATTCAAGACAAGATGGTAAGGAGGGCCCTGCCCCTGAGGGCTTACATTCTAAAAGGGAGGGAGAAATGATACATGAGGAGGTAGCTGTGTGGGGATGAATGATGTTATAGAGCGTGATGGTTCAGTGGTTAGGTTGAGGTGGGATAGGCTTTCCCACATACCACTTTTTTGGAACATATGGCCACGTCGTTTCACTGGTGCTTTTCTGTGGTTCTTTCACTGAGATAATGCCTATGTTTTAAGGCAGTTTAAAGGTGGCCATACACTGCGAACGAAATTCACACAGTGGGTGCTTCTGTCGGTACCCTTTCGGCCAGCATAGCTTGATCAGCTGTTGGAAAATCTTCATATGAACAGAGCTGGCAGCCAATGAGCTGCCAGCTCTGTTTGTTTGGCAACTGGCGGCTGCTGTCAGAATACAAAAGAAACAGCGGGGATTCCTCAGTCAACACACTCTTGCCTTGGAGGAATCTGCTCTATTTTTCCTCCATTCAGTCAGTGGGTTCAACGTAAAAAAATAGCAGTGTATGATCAGCTTTAGCCATAGCAATGCTGAGGAGGAAAAGTGCTAGCAATGAACAACTGTACTAGGGATGGTGCACACGCGCCCTTGGTCATAAATGCACAAATATAAGGCCAGGTTTCAGGGGTCATGCTGAACTTTCTTTGGCTGCACACTTTGCTCACTCTGCGTGGAAGAACACAGGGAACACCCCCAAAAAATATGTTCTTACTGTAACTTGCATTGAAAATAAAATGCACCGCAGTGTGGGGGCCTTGTGGTCCTTGTGGGGGTTTTCATCCAGCTTTCTTTGACTTAAATGAAAAATGGGAACATCTTTGCTCTTTTGCAGTGCTTTCCAGTGGTGGAAATAGGAAATGATTAAAAAAGATATACATTTTTCACATTTTCTATGTTTTGCTGCAGAATAAAAATGCACTGCTGTGTACTTGGTGAGAATTGCCCTAAAAATCGCATGAGCAGCGTAAATACACCACATAATGCAACTCGTATGTATGTGTGTACAAATGTCATACTGTGCTGCATTCAGACCACTCGCAGCCTAAGATTGATTTTCTTTTTTAGGTATACCAACTGCAGCCTTATCAAATACATGGAAAAGCATAAAGTAAAACCAGACAGCAAAACATTCCATTTGGTAAGTTTTTCTTGTTGATTGAATTATTATGATAGCACTAGTTTAAAGTAACTTGGGGTCAGGTCCGTTGCCTGCTAAGAGACAGCTCTACATTATTTGCCATTACAGAAAGTCGCTTATGAAATAGAATGCAAGACATTCTGTGCTTTGTCAGTACTGACACTTCATTGTAATTTCCTTTTACGACAGGAAGTGAGGGGAAATATCCCCAATGGTGACACAGGCCAAACTAAAAACCTGACCGTTCTCGGAGCAAAACTTAAAAAAAAAGTGCTGTAGGTTCCCCATTCTTCAGCGAACAAACTCCACTGTGTCTTATACTTGCCAACTCCCAATCCAACAAGATATTGTTGTCACAGCCACTTGTCCAAATCTTTGGAGCCTTGCATGCACTGTGCTCTCTCCAGTTTGTACTCCCATGTCCCAGCACTAGGAGCAAAGAAATCTACATGATAAGGGGAACTGTACCAAAGGCGTAGTTCTATTTTATATTACAGAGGCAAAAAATCAACCTAAAGTCTGAGTTTAAACGTTTTCTTAACTGCAGCTAACATTGTATGTTTCTTAAAGCTTCAGAAACTCCTCACAATGGACCCAATAAAGAGAATTTCATCTGAGCAAGCTATGCAAGATCCGTATTTCCTTGAAGATCCACTTCCTACGTCAGAGTGCGTTACCAGTTTACTTAATATCCTCAGCAGCCTGTTGTTCACATCAATAAGTGTAAAATGTTACAAGTTTGGTCACCCAGATAGTGTCCTCTAAAAATTAAAACTTTCTGGAGAACCTTTTAGATTTCGTAAAATAAAATGGAAGGTTTTATACACTGTGCTTTATTTATTCTTTTCATAATTGGCACATCTCACTGGTGCTGATGTCATCTGTGCTCCTTTGCAGCCATTTCTGTATACATCAATCGCTCCATTGGCAGGCCTGCATGTCACTTTGCAGGAGAGCTTCCTGATGGTGGCAACAGTGGAACATGCCTGTGCTATAAGCATAAGCATGGCCACTTGTAGTCTCCACTGAAAGCACAAGTGACAGCCTAGGAGAGTAGTTCAGAGATGGAAGTAAAGTGTCTATACTGCTGGGGATGAGGGGTTATAGCAAACCTGATCGTGGCTTAGCCAGTTTAAATACATATATGTAAACTCTTATCTGCCAAAGGATTTGTAATGCTTTTAGCCACTAATGTGATTCATACACCTGTCACATTAGAAGTCTGAAAGATGATGATGCTATCTGAGTTTTACAGCTTCTCATGTCCTGCTTAGTGAACGTGTCCTTGGCTTTATGATGAATTTCTGTCCAGTTAGCAGATTGGAGACCGAGAAGAGCTGTAAAGCATAATCAGATTATTGCGCAGTCCTATTTTGCCTGTTCAGGGTGGCCGAAGAATTACAAGACTAGCTGAACAGAATAATGCATTTCTTGGCAGGTTAACCCATTTGCATATACTGTATGAATTTACCGGTTAGTCCTGAAGTTTGGCATTAATTGAACCTTTATGTAAGGCAGTTCTCGGGTGCTACTTAACTAATACGGTGCACAAAGCTCAGTTCACACTTTGGCAGGGGAAAACCTTGGGTCACACATGGCTCCTTGTGTCTAAGAGCTCCGACATTGAGGTGAAAGACATTCTGTTGGTACGGCTTTCATTTTTCCCTGTGGGCAACACACTGAAACTGTACTTTTAGCACCAGTCGGCCCATATCCTGATGTGTCAGGCGCTGTCCCTAGTGTATGTATAGTTTAGTGCTGTTTTGTGTAAGTGTGAAAACCTACTATAACAAGTGCTTTCTTTGTAGTGTGTTTGCAGGCTGTCAGATACCATACCCGAAACGGGAGTTCCTGACCGAAGAGGAGCCTGAGGATAAGGGAGACAAAGTATGTGTCACTTGTTGTCCTTTTTTTTTTTAATTATAAAAATATAAAAATCCTACTTGTTTTTCCAATTGCATCTTAAAAGTGAAGTTTGGCCTTCCTTAGTGGCTTCTGATTGCTTCCCAGTGGATGGTTTGTCATCATAGTAAAACAATCATACTTGCATGCATATTTGTGTCATTTAGAGAGCATAATTCTTGTAAGAATATTTAGAATCCAGTTACATCAGGCTGCACTGAATCTGTTTGCTAATTATTTGGCTGCAGTGTTATACTTGTGACATTTAAATGAGGTCTATAATACAACCTACCAATACCCCCTGTTGGCTCACAGCCCAGCACCAGCAGAGTATACCTGTGTGTTTAAACCAATTCGAATAGATTGTACAATCTGCCATATTTAAAAACGAGACGTTTGTATTTTGTATGAATCTGTCTCTTCTCTACATCCCCTCGTTAAAGCCTGCTTACCTTATCTGTCGGCTGGTGTCTGCAGTGTTTTGTCATTACTTTGTATATTAGTATTCTATTAATCTGTGTGTCACATTGTAATGGTTTTATTGAACTCCCTAAAGAAAAACCAGCAGCAGCAGCAAGGCAATAATCATACCAATGGGACCGGACATCCGGGAAACCAAGACAACAGCCACGCACAAGGACCGCCGCTGAAGAAAGTGAGAGTTGTCCCCCCTACCACTACCTCAGGTGGACTCATCATGACCTCAGACTATCAGGTACAAGGAAACAGAATGGGTTTGCAATCTGACTCTTTGCATCACATGGGCATAACAGAACAAATAGTATTGGCCTGCATTGAAAAACAAATGTTTGTACTGGAGGTCCTAATGACAGATGCTGTTTTGCCAAAGCTGTTTTTTGTAAATAAAAACAAAAAGGGGGGGGGGGGGGGCAAACAAAAGGAAAAAGAAACAGACTTTACAAGAAAATGGAAACAAACCCCGTAAAAATAAAGCATTTAATAAAGAATAAAAGACATAACAGGACGCGATGCAACGCAAACCTTACAGCGTTATTCTAAAGGTCTTTTACATTCTTTAAATAATCAACGATTAAAACTAAAAGCTTTTTTCCCCCCACAATTAGTATCATTTCATTTTAAAAAAAAAAAAGGGGGGGGGGGGGGGCGATTTCCATTTCAAATCCTCAGTTAAAATCTAATGCCTCTAATGTTTTGAGAAGCTTGAATTTTGAGAGCAGCACCCACAAGAAGATTGTGTGAACGTTACCCCAGTCACCCAAGATACACCCACACATAGAAGTCACGGGTGACCTTTTAGTGTACAAAACACATCAAAGGGGGGAAATAGCCAGCAGCTCATCAATTTATAACTACCAAGAAAGATTTATGTAGGAGGAGCAATGCACTGCAAGGGCATAAAACATGTTCACCAACAACTGGCTTTAGAAGCCAGAAGATGGCATCTGATCAAAGCCTGCGTCTAATATTCTGAGCTCTTGGGTACATATGTTTACATGTATTGTTTTAGCAGCAGTTCTAGCTCTGACCTTGTGTCCTGAGGAGAACAATTCTTCTCACCGTTGAACAGATAAGAGATGCAGAGTAGATTTGTTGCTAGTAAATGCCCACATGACCAAGAAAGTCACAAGCAAGCAGATAAGAGGCTAAATATTCCTTTCACATCTGAAACCCTTCCCAATGTGTTATAAAAGCAGCTGATGTCAGGGATCCAGAAAGAAAGAAATCCTGGCCCTCATTTTCATCATTGCGTTCACAATTCACAAACAATAAAAGCAGCTGAGCAGCTTCTGAGAGCTAAACACCTAGCTAGTACTCTAAGGCCCGGTTCACACCTGGGCGTTTTGTAGTGCGTTCCTACACTCTGCAAAACGCTCAAACACCGAAATCCCATTATTTCCGGTGGGTATGGTTCACACCTGGGCGTAATACAGGCCATATGAACGCGCTACAAAACGCCCTACGCCCAAAGAAGTACAGGAGCTTATTTGGGGCGTATTTGCCGCGCGTATCCATTGGGATACATCCAGGAAACCCTCGGAAACGTGCGTTTGTCGCGTGTTTTTCTTTACCGCGAATCGCGGTAAAAACGCGCGACAAACGTGCATATTCGATACGCCTAGGTGTGAACCCAGCCTTAAGCTATGAAAATGGTAGTGCCTGCAATTGGGCTTTAAAGCTGAACTCCATGTAAAATGCTAAATACACTGTTTAAAGACAGATGATCTCTCTTACCTCCCAAAAGAACTGAAATTCTGTTCTTGTGATCATGGTGCTTCTGTCAGACAGCATAGCCAATGAGCTTACCTTTTACCCCTACAGTGGACAACACAGCTTGGCCAGTGATCTGACCGAGAAGGAGCAGAAGTACATGGATGAGGTCACTACTCTTCTCTCTCCTCTTGTCAGGAAGGTCCCAGTGTTCAATGATCTAGTCTGAATGCCATTGGAGATTAAGGCGCTTATACTTAATTTTTGTTTGTGACTTTGAGTAGAATGCTGAATTGGTATAGGTGACAGCTGTTCATATCTGCAGTGACTTTAATATGCAATTTTTAATGATGCTTAGCGAGTGACTGCTGCTCGATCCAAGGCAGTTTTCTCTCCATCACTTTTGAATTTTGCTGTGTCCCACCGACCAAAGATTTGTCTTAAAGTTTTAAAGAAGAACTCTGGGCACAAATTTTATTAACCCTTGCAGGCGGGCTACCCCTGCAGTGCAAGGGTTAACTGCTCATTTTTGCCTAGGGTAAAAAATGTAAAAAAAAAAGCTTTACTCACCCGATCCTCAGAGCCGGCAGCACCTTCCAGCCTTTCTTCAGTGCAGGTATGGTATGTCCCTCTGCGTACTCATGTCCTATACACTGTATTGGAGGTAATGATTCAAAGGTCCTTACACAGCTGCAGTGCAGGGGGACAGATGCTCCAGGGGCCGGCTCCCAGGTTCAGGTGAGGATAACTTTTATTTTTGGGTGGTCTGTACAGTGTACACAGGACTTCCCAGCCCTGCACTGTGGAATGCTCATGATGCTCCCAAAAGCAACGCTCCTTAGTCAGCACAGTCACATGTTCACAATGACCAATGAGAAGCGCTTCTGGTTAGCATGGCCATGTTATCATGCTGACCAGTGAGCGCTCGTCCTATGGAAGCATTATGAGCATTCCATAGGGCAGGGAAGCCGGGTGTACACTGTACAAACCGCTACACCGCAGCGGGAGCAAGGGAAGGTGGCAGGGTGCCATGGGTAAATTAATTCTTCTTTTTTTTTTTTTAACACATTTTATGAGAAAGTGAACTTACCCTTTTAAGTCTCTTGTGTATTTTTTTTTTTGTATGGTCAGTACTGAACACTCAAATGTTTTACCTCTATTTTTCAGCGTTCCAATCCACATGCTGCCTATCCAAACCCTGGACCAAGCACATCACAACCTCAGAGCAGCATGGGATATTCGACTACCTCCCAGCAGCCTCCACAGTACTCCCATCAGACACATCGGTACTAGAGCATGTACCAGGAAACGTAAATGCACTGTTGCTTGGGCTGCAGGACCGAGCTTGTAGCCGCCTGCCTGGAGCCTGGCTTTGGAATGTACTGTACGACCACACCTTGACAATGTCCAGCAGCCAAGTTACACAACATTTCTCAGAATGTAGAATCCCACGGGGAGGTTTCAAGAGAGCGCAAGTTCTAGCACAGTCCATATTGTGAATTTGCTACTTCCATAGTATACTTGAAAATGGTTCAATGCGACCAATGCATTTCTTTCAGTGATGCTAACAGTTAAAGCTGTGAAGTATGCTTGGAACAAACTGTTTTTCGTTATTGTATGTGGTGACTATTGGCATATTATCTGACCAATAATAGCTTGATTTTTTTTTTTCTTTTTATGTTCAAGTAAAGGCTCATAACCATGGCACAATGCTCGAAAGGCTAAACCTAGTCAGATAAAAACATATTTTTTTTTTCTCATTTTATTTCTTAGGTGATAGAAAACAAAAATATCACGATCAGCAAACAGTATTTTGTTGACCAGAACATTTTGTTACATTTTAGCCCTATTATACAACCTTTCTTGTATGATCCTCCCAAAGATTTTATGCTTTTATTATAGATGGACACAGAGGCTGCCATTCAGTTGATTTTGGATGCGACGGCTGCATGGTGAACTACATTCAGTGAATCTCCTGGTGAGTGCGTGTTTTAGTGTGAGACAGTCAGTCCCCAAAACGCCATTGCAGTTTTGGGTGGAAGTTGACAGGTTGGTTCAGCAGACATCTGAAATTTTTCTCCAGCCAACGGGGTCTCGGTCTCTTCAATGGAATTTTATTTTATTTTGATAAGCTGGCCATACACCTATAGATTATCTGGAGACTTTCTATGGTCAGGTGGTAAAAGTGCAACAGATTCCTCCATCTACGCTAAACTGTGTGGCTGGAGGAATCTCCCACTGGGCCAAGCTTCAGTATCTTGCTAGTCGGCCCTGCTGGGTCTCAAAATACCTGAACAATGCCTGCATCCAATCAGATTGTTCAATTGTTCAGGTGTTTTGAGAGCCAGCAGGGCCGACTAGCAGGATAATGAAGCTTGTCCCAGTGGGAGATTCCTCCATCCACACAGTTCAGCGTAGATGGAGGAATCTGTTGCACTTTAACCACCTGACCATAGAAAGTCTCCAGATAATCTATAGGTGTATGGCCAGCTTAACAGAGAATAATGCTGAGTTATTTGAATGTCTTTATAATGGTTTAATGGGACTCTGCATTAAAGAACTCCAGGATTTTAAAAATATCCTTGCAGTTGGGCACACTACAAGGGTTAAGTGCTCGTTTTAGTCTAGGGGTGCAAATAAAGCAGATATACTCACCTGATCCTCAGTACTTTGGCAGTCAGGGCTCACGTCTATAAAATGTCCCTCAGCATTCTCATGTCTAATGCAAGTCAGTGAACCTGCATTAGACTTGATGACATCAGCGTTCCTTAGACTGCTAGAGCCCAGGGGAGAAGAGGCTGCAGGGCCCGGACTAGCAGCCCGCCAGGATCAAGTGAGTATATCTGCTTTATTTGCGCCCCTAGACAAAACGAGCACTTAAAGTGACATTAAACCCTCAGATTTTTTAACCTAAAACAATACTGTAATGTGTGCCTTACTGTAATCCATGGTTGTTTCCCTTCTCTTTGCTGCTCTTCCTTTTAAATCTATCTCTTCTCATGCTGGGGAGAACTTCTGTTTTGCAGCAGACTGCCTTGTCTCTGGAATGGATACACGGTGTCTGTGTATAGGTTTGCAACCTGAGCCAGCACTACAGGAAGAGGCCCTGAGCTGCAAAGGGAAGTTCTCCCCAAGCATGAGAAGACATGAGGAATTAAAAGGAAGAGCAGCAAAGAAAAGGGAAACAACCATGGATTACAGTAAGGCGCACATTACAGTATTCGTTTGTGTTAAAAAAATCTGAGCGTTTAATGTCACTTTAACCTTTGCAGTGCAGGGGTATCCCCTCTGCATGGGTTCGTTTTACAATTACTGGCGTTCTTCTTTAAAGGACAACAAAAGAATATTGAATTCGGCACACAAATTGCTTATCACATGCTTTTTATATATATTTTTTTTCTCCCCATTTACACATAGACCGAGCTGTCCAGCCAAAGTGACAGGGTTTGGGACAAAGTATAGCACTGTAGGGGTGGTTGAGCAGCTGCAGCAAAGATTTAAACCATGTGAATTGCGGGTGACCATTGTAAGCACCCTTGACAGCATATCATTTGTCCCCACCACTGTCGGCTCTACTGGGCAGCATGGTCTGAATGAAGATACAGAGAGAAATGAATCGGGGTGTGGAATAAAAAAGGAATTAATCTTCTGAATCTCATTGCATATCTTAACCACATACATTAGAATGAAAACTTTTTTTTGTGACAGAGAAGTCCACAGGAGGTCAAGGAAACCAATATCTGGGTCAGAACGTTCACACTCACATATGCTAGTGTTGCTGTAGAAAACCTATGCTATAGAGCTCTTGGCAAGCTTTCATTTTTGGTATGTTTGGAAGCTCACATTTACAAGTTGTCCAGCTGGTTTGTTTTTTTTCGTTTTGGTTAGTGGGGAAGGTTAGAACCCCTGTCTGGTTTCTGCTGCTTTGCAGGGCTGGAGAGATGAACCCTCACTTCCTGTCCTACTGACAACCATTTACCTAAAAGGAAGTGAGGTCAACTCTCCAACAGCAGTAAGAAGGTTAGAACCCATGTCAGTTTTTTTTTTTCTGCCTTTGTACCTGTTGCAGAGTCCTTCCTTAATTTCTGTCTGGTAAAACGCTGTCAGCAGGTCAAAGTGAGGGAAAATATGTCACAACGCTGCACCAGATAGCAGTAAAGAGCCAACAGTGGTCCTAATCCTTCTACACTCCATTCAAAACTAGAAAGAAAAAGCATCTGAGATTTCTTGCAGGCAAAAGAGGAATTCTGTCAGAGACCGAAAACCAAAGGCTTTTCAGAGGTAGAGTTAAACTTCACAGATGTTTGTGTGATTTATCAGATGCTTTAATACAGGGGTAGGCAACTTCGGTACGCCAGCTCGGTGAAACTACATTATCCCATCATGCCTCTGGGAGTCATGCCTGTGGCTGTCAGATTCTTGCAATGCCTCATGGGACTTGTAGTCTCACAGCAGCTGGTGAGCCGAGGTTGCCTACCCCTGCTTTAATACATACTAATACGCACACAGCATGGGGACCAGGTGGATGCGGTCACTGTGCAGCAAACCTGGCTACTCTGTAACTATACTGCCTTGTTCCTCTATACAAACCTTCTTTAAATATTAATTTTGCTTCTCTTAACTTGACTGGTATTAAAGCTGCTATTTGATAGTTGTTATGTCTGAAACTGATTTGAATCCGTTTGCTGCAGCAAACCTGTACAAATGGATTGTCCTATTTTTTATTTTTTTTTCCTATTGATGTTGCTGAATTGTGAGCATGCTATGGAGTTGTAACAATGCCGAAATGACCAGCATGATAGCTGCTGCTCACCAGACAAAGCGTCTGTTCAGATATTCTTATTAAGCTGGCTTGGTGTAGTGGACTTCAAATCAGTTCCTATTTGTTTTTATTTGGTCGTCACCTTATTTTAAGGTGGCTCCTGTTACAGTGGAGGACGAGGGGTAGGAAAGCCTTAGGATTTTCAAGGAAAGACAGAAGCTGTAACATACAATGTACTGTATCAAACTATTTTACATGAATGACAAGTATTCTGATTACAAATTAATTCAACATTGTTAAAGCAAGGTGTTAAGTAATAAATTTATTTTTCATAAAAGAAAATGTTATCTAGCTTGCGTTTGTTCATAGTGTCAAGAAGAATATCCGTACACACTCATATACTGTTGCTGTAATGCACATGAGATTCCCTTGCATCGAGTGACCACAATATAAACTCTCGCTCATATACAGTCGTGTGAAAAAGAAAAGAAAGCACACCCTGTTTGAAATGTATGGTTTGACATAATAAAAAAACATCTGGTCATTAGCAAGTCTTCGAATTAGGTAAATACAACCTCAGATGAAGGTGAACCACATGACATATTACACTGTGATTATTTTACAAACATAAAGACAAAATGGAGAAGCCATGTGTGGAAAAACTAAGTACACCCCTACTGCTTCTACATGAATTAAGAGGAGATACATAATGTCTTTATTTGCAGTACTGTGCAAAAGTTAACAAAACGGAAAATGTACGGAAGAGAAATCCAAATCTAATCAATTTTTGGTGTGACCACCCTTTGCCTTCAAAACAGCATCAATTCTTCTAGATAAACTTGCACACAGTTTTTGAAGGATCTCGGCAGGTAGGTTCCAAACATCTTGGAAAACTAAGCACAGATCTTCTGTGGATGTCGGCTGCCTCAAATCCTTCTGTCTCTTCATGTACTCTCAGACAGACTTGATGTTGAGATTGGGGCTCTGTGGGGGGCCAAACAATCACTTCCAGGACTCCTTCTTCTTTACTCTGAAGATATTTCTTAATGACATTGGCTGTATGTTCGGGGTCATTGTCCTGCTGCAGAATCATGGGTCAATCACATGCCTCCCTAAATGTATGACATGGATCTACTTGTATTTCTCAGCATTGAGGACTCCATTGATCCTGACCAAACCTCCAACTCCATTGGCAGAAATGCAGCCCCAGGCGTGCAAGGAACCTCCACCAAGCTTCACTGTTGCTGCACACCCTCATTATTGTACTGCTCTTTAGCTATCCAGCCAACAATCTGCCTCCTTTCTAGAACCAAATATTTCACATTTTGACTCATCAGTCCAGATCCCCAAAAATAGTAACGAAAACCAGTGTACAGGGATATGACAATTAAACAATGAGGAAGATTGCTAAACACAGCACATATACTGTCCCACCAACATAGGAGAGTGGTCTCGGAGCTGCATCACCAGTAACAGAGAAAGTAAGAAGCAGAATGGCAAGAAGAGCAGAGCACAGTAGAGACTATATAAGGAGGGAAATATAGCCACTGGTGAGAACAGCTGCACAAAAATATATAATAGTGCTGACAGTATGTCGAGACCTAAGAGATTGTGTTGTCTAGTGTGGACAGTATGGAGAGAACTAAGAGACAGTGTTGTCTAGTGTGGACAGTATGGAAAGAACTAAGAGACAGTGTTGTCTAGTGTGGACAGTATGGAGAGACGTAAGAGACAGTGTTGTCTTGTGTGGACAGTATAGAGGGAACTAAGACGGTGTTGTCTAGTGTGCACAGTATAGAGAGAACTAAGAGACATTGCTGTCTAGTGTGGACAGTATGGAGAGAACTAAGAGACGGTGTTGTCTAGTGTGGACAGTATGGAGAGAACTAAGAGACAGTGCTGTCTAGTGTGGACAGTATAGAGAGAACTAAGAGACAGTGCTGTCTAGTGTGGACAGTATGGAGAGAACTAAGAGACAGTGCTGTCTAGTGTGGACAGTATGGAGAGAAATAAGTGACAGTGTTGTCTAGTGTGGACAGTATGGAGAGAACTAAAAGACAGCGCTGTCTAGCGTGGACAGTATAGAGAGAAAAGAGACGGTGTTGTCTAGTGTGGACAGTATAGAGAAAGTAGCCTTCGGAAACGCGCGTTTGTCGTGCGACTTTTTTTACCACGAATCGCGGTAAAAAAAAACGTGCGACAGACGCGCATATTCAATACGCCTAGGTGTGAATGAGACCTTAGAGACAGCGTTGTCTAGTGTGGACAGTATAGAGAGAAAAGAGACGGTGTTGTCTAGTGTGGACAGTATGAAGAGAACTAAGAGACAGTGTTGTTTAGTGTGGACAGTACGGAGAGACGATGGATACAGGGCTGTCTAGTTTAGACTGTGGAGAGAAAGCTGGTACAGGCTACACAGCTGCTCCCTGTCGGCCAGGAACACTAACTTTACTGTCTGAATACCTAGACATGGTCAATGACTTGAAGTAGTGATGTCTAATGTGGACAGGTAACTGGCATCTTCAGGTTGTCAATAATGGCAGCCTACATATTTATTTGCAGTGCAGGATTTAACAGTTTGTGTGCTGGTGAGGCTGCTTAGTCCAGTATCTTCTAGGAAAGGATGAGGACACTGGACAAGTATGTATTGTAGGATCATTGACACTAAGAAATGTGGAATGTCTCCGATGGGGGCATGGATTCTGGGGAGAGAACAAACTAATGATATGGGGCATGCTCTTTGAAACTAAACACACTTCGGGTGAAAGATTCCTCCAGAAAATAGGAATTTCCAATCCTTGTACACCATTTAATGTTACACCCAGGAACTGTTTGGTTTGCACAGCATGCATAATTTTGTACTTAAAACAGGTGGAGAAGAGTCAGTTGTGAATGATGTAGCACGTGCACTAGGCATTCTACAACTGCTCCTATCTAGGTGCACTTATGCCATTCATTTCACAGGTTGTGAGGCAGCTTCTATATTAGTGGAGGTGCAAGCAATTGCCAGGCAGATGTCTCTGTTAGACACTTCCCCCTAATTACACCATGAATGTAATCCAGTAGCCAGAAACAGTAGTGAGAGGGATTAGCCTAGGATGATATCAAAGTCCTGTGAGGCTAGATGGCGCTGTAATTTCTGCAGCTCTGAAGGAATGCAATAGTGACCTCACGTTGGTGATGAGCGCCACACAAAGCTTTTTATGTTAAGTCGATAAGGTTCGAATGTGCCTTTGTGTCTGGCTAGTTGAAGGTCTGGCAGGTTATTCATAAAAGCACAGATTTATACTTTGATCTTGGCAGCACATTGGTTGCCTACCGGGAGGCTGCAATCTTCATTACAGTTATGCTTTAAATCACTAATTATTATAGTAACAGTTCTGTTATTTACAGTGTCTGAAAATGTAGGGCAGAGTTAATGAGAGTGGAAACAACATTAACTAACAGTTTACATTCAGAATCAAAGCTAAATGCACTGAACTCTGCAAACGTAGCCATTTATTTCTGAAATACGGTTTGCCGCAGCGAGTAGTGTATCAGAATTTACAATTCGTCTCTATTCACTCATGGGCACTGAAAAGTGGGTGTCTGGCATCCACTAGAAGCAGTCTGAGCAACCTTTTTACATATGTATAATCTGCTGTAAACAGGAATAATATCCATATTCTCCTAACTGATCAATGACCATGTCGAGGCAGAAGCCTGCTTGTAAACGCCATTTATAAACGCTGTTTTTTATGTCCAAACCCGTTTCCTGAACCTTTTAAAGGACAACGGCACCTTTTTAGCAATATAAATGTTATACCCCACAAACTAAGATTTTTGCCATGGTCTTCTTTACCTAATTCCCTAATTCTGTTGTTAAAATCAAAAAAATGGTGGCTGGTTACATCATCACTAAGTGACCATTCAGGCTTCAGTAGAGGAACAAGTACATAAGAAGTACTCTTCTGTGTTCTACAAGTGTCAGCATTCAATGCACTTGTGGAAACAGCCAACCAATCAGCTAACAGGTTGGTGAAAAACGGGGAGCAGATTGGTTGAAACTTGAACAAAATCATGGATGCTTATTGGCCATTGTTAGCTTCACCCGAGTGTGTAATGCCAGGGATTGATGTATCACTGTACCGCTTAGCGCTGCTTAGGTAGAATGAACAGAGATGAGTTTCCTTTGGGGACATTTATCAAGCAAATTAGTGACACAATTTGTCGCAAATTGTGCCGCCTCTTGTTCAGCAAAGTCTGTTACAGGTTTACAGTGCTGTTCATCTGTATTCCTGGGCAGCCAAGTGCAACAGTTTGCAAAGTTCTTAGACTGATTTTCACTCCAATAGGTGAATGAGGGCTGATAGTTTGCTGCACTCTGGCCGCATACAAGCAGGCTCATTAGATACAGCCAGTTTGTCTGTGTCCAGGGTTGGTCACAGGCTCTATTCGCATGTCATCGCTCGGATGACATGTGAACACTGGCAGTGCCGGCCATTGATTTGTACAGACTACTAATCTGACAGCCACTGCAGGTGTTCACACACTGTGTGCATACAGATCTGCCAAGAAGAATCACTGGATTCTGGCCATGGGCCACCCATGTGAATGTGCCCTAAACAGACGCATAATTACGAAGTGGTTGGGGTCAGGTTTTACTCTGACGCAGTGCTATCTTAGAGCAGCTGAGGGAGGAAATTATGACTCGAGCTGTAACCTTGTAGTAACCTTGTGCAACAGATGTGATAAATGTCCCCGGGGCATGCTGGGGCTTGTAAATGGAAAATACTTTCTATATACTCGTTCCTCCATGGGAGCTTGCATGGTCTGTTAGTGATGATGTAAGCAGCCTTCATTTTTGCTGATTTTAGCAACAGACCGACCTAAGTTAGGCAGACCATGGCAAAATCTTAATTTATATGGAAAAAAGTTTTTTAGCTGTTATGTTGCTTATGTGATACATGTGATTGGCTCATTACAATATTGCTTTATAAAACAAAGGTGCAGCTCTTTAGGCTATGTTCACATGGTGTGCTGCGCTGCAGAAAAATACAGCATGCCTGCATTTTTCCCCGCTGTGCACCCTCTTTACTCCAGCGTTGTGGTGTGAATGGGGCACAAGGAAAACAAATGTGCCCTAGCATTGACCTGTATTTTACTCTTGCAGAAAAGTACATGTCTCCTCTGTATGTGTGAAGTATAGGCAGTTTTTTACAGTTTACTTCTCATTTGGTCCTTTTGTGGTCTTTTAGGGGGATACTTATAGGTGTATTTGAGTATCATTCTGTAGCATGTGGAAGGGATGGGGGGAGGCAGTTGGTGGAATGTAAGCGAAGCTGTGAAAAGGCCCTTTAGAACCAATCCCCAGTGGCTGAATGCTGATAAAATATCTCCAATAAATGCATTGACTTTGCAGAGTTTCATTTATATACAAGGTTTTTGGGTCAGTGCTTGACCCACTTACCACCTAATCTAATCTAACCTAGACCAGACCACACAGGGTTAAGACATCTCCCTGTCCTTTATCACACTATGACCCACCACTGTGCTGCATCACTTGCCCTTATTTTGAAAGGGTAAGAATCCATCAATTACAACTAAGCATCTCTGAGCATTTGTCAAGTATGGAACCATGGCATCTATCATATGCAAGGATTAACATTTTACCATTTTTAGTTTAGGTTTTTTGAAGTGGTAGGATAGATGGAAGATATGAGAATGGAGCTGAGAAAGGGGGGGGTAGAGGAAAGGATAGGATTTGCCATACTACAATTTTTATTTATTTTTTAATTTTTAGTTTTAATTTTTAGTTTCGACCATAGTAGATGACTAAACTCTTGCTCTGCTCTCTGGCTAAAGCGATGTATCAGTGTAAAGTATATCACAGAATTACCATAGAGAATGTTATATTTTCTGTCAAGACCATTTACAAATAGGGGCATACACAACATTGTCCATGGAGGGCCTTTCTACAAATTAAGGGCTGATTTTTGTCAACATTGTATTGCTGTTTTGCCATTTGGGTGACCTTTTCTCACTTCCTGTCCAGGTGACAGGGGTTAGACAGAACAGGAAGAGAAGAGTAATCTCTTTTATGTGGAAAATCTAACATCCCCTAAAATGGGACACATACAGCATTAACAGGAATCCTATACTTACAGAAACAGGCAGGCTAACGTTGTTGACCTCTCCTTCTGGAAATGTTGATCCAGTTGCTTCAAACATTTGAATCCCTGACCAGCAACATGTATATAGATCAGGAGTAGGAATGAACTTGGGTTTGGTCCAAACCCAGATCAACTATGGCTAAGACATTCCCTGTTCTACAGCTGCACGTAAATAAAGGAGCGGCATACTGGTGACATCGACCATATATGGCCACATAACCATATTAGGTCAATGTTACTAGAATCCCGCTACTTTGTTTACATGCACCTGCGTGACAGGGAATTGGGCAGCTGATTGGGCTGGAACTAATGGCATCCTTAGTTTGTCATAATACTACTGCATAAATAATATATAAAAGCACAGTTAACAAAAAAAACCACCTAGGGTTGTCTATCCTGCACCTCAGCATGACTGTGATAGGCTGGTAGGAGTTGGAGATGGAGGGCTTTCTTTTGAATATTCAGACCAGCTATAGCAATCACAATTTTAGATTACGGTGAGGCCGGTTTATAAATGTGTTTTTGCCTAATATTCACTCAACCTTTACCTAAATGTCAATTGTAAAAAACAAATGTGTGAATCCTGGCTTTGAAAGTTTGAATCTTGACTTTTATTACTATAAACAAACCCTTATGTTTCTGTTCCTAGTAACTTACTTGAAAATGTGATCGTTGAAGAATTGCTCTGTTCTTAATAAAGGGATGAGGGTGGGATTTGCTGCTGCTAACATTCACAAATATGTACCTGTGCCTATACAGAAAAAAATAGATTTTCTAAAATGTTGATGTACCTGAGCAGCCTATAGTTCTATGTTGGAGCCTCCATTTTAGGCTAAAGGAGGCCAACCAGTGACAGTTGGCTGTATTGTTATCATTGCACAGGAGGTCAGCTGTGTGTTGGAAATAAGGGTTTATCACATGGAGTAATTACATTTACAGCAGCCATACTAAATATTCATTCTTGCTGTATTTTCAGGTCAGTATCATGTTACTAAAACCATTGCGAAAACAAGTATATTGTGCCATAAAATCTTTTAAATCAAAACAGTGTAACCCAGGCCAAATGATATTTGAGTACTGTAGAAATTGAGATCTGGGAGCACAGTAAACTACAATGCAAGATAAAATATAACTTTTAAAAGACCTAACATCTTGACATATAACCAAAATGGCTCATTAAAATACCATGTGGCTCTAGTAAATACAGAAAATATATTGTAAATAACAGAAATAATGCAATCATGTAAATTACAAAACAAATATTGATTGCAATCAAACAGTCCCCAAAAGCCATTCCTGGAACTTTGTCTCACTATGTCAGTGATGTTCCGTAATAACACCACTTCTCGTCAGTTCCAGCTTAAATGAATAGCTGCAGAGCGTCAACCTTGATATGACTCATGGAAAGATATGCAGTATATTGCAAAGCCACCATAGTCAGTCTCTAAACATTGGTGAATGGCATAATCTAATGTCGAACTCAAAGTATCATAGACAATCTGATCTTGTATCTGCCATGATAGTGTATGTGTGGCATAGCACATATATTATTTGTTGTATCCCAGTAAGATTGTCAGCATGCGAGGGCAAATCACTTCCTCCCTGCTGGTATAGGCAGAGAGTTGCAAACTGTACATCAACAGTGCATCCAGTTTCATGTTGCATATGCAATTTTTAAAAAAATGTGATCAAGCACATTCACACATGCACGTTGGTACTGAGCTCTGTCCAATATATGGACAATAAGAAACACGAGTGGGTTGATCTCACCCAAGAGTGTGGAAATAGAGTTCCAGAGAAACCCTACAGCAATAATTGGATCCAAGGTGGCTTACAGACTGGCATATGGTGCTGGAAGGAATAGATGAGGCTGGTTGGGGATGATTGGCTGATGTGTCTTAAAATGTTGGCTTGGGACAGCTTCCTCATCACTGTGCTGTGCTATGGGAATAGCATGGAAGGGTGAGGGGGGCACCAAAATTGTTAGGGATAGACACCTTCCCGATGCTACGGGAAGCCAAAAGTGGGGCTCCCTGCTGCATATCAGAATTGCACAGCAGAGTTTAGAGAGCTCCTAAAGTGTGTCTTAAAGAACTACTAAAGATAGGAAATGAAGGAATCTCCCCAATAGAGCCTCCAACTGCAGTAAAACCAGACAGGAGTTCTGATCCTTCACCACACTATCCAAAAGTAAAATAGTTTTGGGTATAGATATACTTTAGTCACACATCGGAGACAAAGTGTGGCATTTACTGTTTGAGCTCCATAGTCCAGGTAGGTGCAACCAGAGGACACTATAAGGGTCCATTCACACTTGTGTGCATGTTTTTATACACATGACACTGCAATGTGCTGAGGGGCAGGTGTGTTTGTTGTGCTCATGTATGTGAAATAGGGAGGCAAAAAAGTAAAAGGCAATGCACCACAACATGTGTATCCCTCACATTGTATTGTTTGTACTTCCCATGATAACACGCATTAATGAACAAGCAACATTGTGATCGTGTTGTAATACAGCAACATCTTCAATTTACCGTATTTTTCCGTGTATAAGACACTACTTTTTCATTAAAATGTTTACCTAAAAATAGAGGGGCATCTTATACACGGGAGCCGAGAGGAGAACCGCGGTTGCGAAACTGCCGATACCACTGCAAACTACCGTAGCCTCTTGAGTGAAACTTCGGATTGCAGAGACCAGATAAGTTTTCCTCCAATCATAAATCTTTTGTACCTGACATCAGCTGTTGCTGGGGAGAGTGGCTCTGTAATCCGCTCTCCCCAGCAACAGCTGACGTCGGGTACAAAAGATTTATGATTGGAGGAAAACTGTTTATCTTGTCTCTGTAATCCGATCATAAATCTTTTGTACCCGACGTCAGCCGTCGCTCGGGAGAGTGTATAGCCAGTGCCCAGAGCTGTAATGTCGGAGCATAACGTGATTGACTCAGAGGTAAGTGTGATGCATTATATCATTTAAAATATTGATTTCGGAATTTTGGGTAAGAAAATTTGGGGGCGTCTTATACATAGGGGCGTCTTATAAACGGAAAAATACGGTACTATCGTTGCTTAATCAGAGACCTAAGCAGAAAAGTTTCTCTACGCATTGCAAAGCAAAATTATTTACTGATATACAGAAGTCAACATACCATTCAGGGACAATTCACACTAAAACGCTCCATTGCGGTGCATTAACACTCATTATAGCATACTTAATGTGGGTTGCCTTAGGAAAGCCCATTCAGTAGGATTGTCACCTCACTTCAGAAGGTAGAGATTACTGGATTTCTGGCACCTATCCAACAGATATAACAAAACACTTTAAATGCCAGATTATACAGACCAAAGGGAGCACATAAGAGAAGTTCATTGTTAGTGTTTACATACAATTTAATTTAGAGCTAACTGATGTGATCATTATGAGAGGTTTCATCATCTCAATCATTCAGTATCTGAACAGCTTCTGATCAATGGTAGAAGAGATATGTTCCTCAAAAACTAATCATGACCAGCAGACGTCATAAAAATCGTTATTGTGAAAACATGTAAACATTAATGTTCTTGTAGACTCTAGCCGTTTTGAGTCTTTTGTCTTGACATGTCATGTCTAAGGCTAGGTTCACACTATCACGTTATATCCGTCGGTGTGCTGTGGTGGCATTCATTTTGAATGCCATCCCAACACGTTAAGACAATACATCGGCACTGCAATGTTGACAGCCTATTCAAGGCATGTTAATCTGCAACATAACACGCATTATGGGTGGGCTATATGAGACCAGGCCATAGTGGGGTGCTTACATAAGAGTAAAAAAAAAAAAAAAAGTGAATTAGGAAATACACAAGAGAAAGAGAAAAAATTAGAGATGAAGAGTCTGAGTACCGAGGGCAGGAGGGAGTAGGATGGGGGCGAGGGAAAGATGAGAAGGGCAAAGAGGAGGCATAGGGAGGGGAAGGTGATAGGGAAACGGGAAGGGAGAGAATCCCAGGGTGGTAGCTTCTAGCTTGTATGACAGTCATATGGTCATTAATGTCTCGTCAAACTATGGAGGTTGGGAATAGGATATCCAGGGTTGCCAAGTAATGATGCCTAACATTGCTGACAGTTTTTCATCAATCATAATGTCAGGTAATCTATTTATAACCACATTCAAACTTAAAGTAGGTGTCTTCCAGGTTTCAGCAATTAATCTGGTAGCCTTACAAATATGGAGGACAAGCATTTGTTCAGTTTGAAATAGGGCAGGAAAAGGTTTCTTGAGCAGTGTTTCATAGGGATTTTTGCAAAGATATTTGTGACATAACATGGAAATGAGGTTATAAACCCATAGCCAAAGTCTACTCTCTATTAGATAAGTCCACCAAATATGCTCTTTTGTGCCTGGGTGAGAACAGAAATGGAGACAGGAAGAGGGATACGGCAATATGAAGCACACTAAACGGGCTGGGGTATTGTACCATCTATAGAGAATTTTCTAGGAATTTTCTTGGCTTAAAACATTCCTAGACCCTTTGGCCGTGGCTTGCCAGTTTGCTTGTGTCAAGGGGGAGTTAAATTCAGATTCCCAGTGGGTCTGGCATGTCCTTGTCATTTTACGTGTAGACGATACAGTAGAAGTGTAAACACGGGATTTCTGACCGGCTGCATGTGGGTTGGACTGACTCTTGCTTTCACAGGGGGTTAATGTGAAGGGTGGGGGGGGGGAGGGGCTGTGGAGAAGGGAATGTATATAATGCCTAATTTTGGCGTAACAGAAATGTCATTTGATTTGCAAAGTTTATTTTCTTCCCCCTTCTAAGTAAGGAATAAATGTCTTGTGTTTCTGCCAACACCTGAATTATGCATGGCTGGCCATACCAGGATCAAACAGGGGGCATTAAAGAATGATGAGTAGAGGAAGATACAGCTTTTCGAGGCCCCCAGAAAATTTGCCAGAGTCTCAGAGGTGCAATGTGTAGGAAAGTATAGGCTTAACGTTTTGGGACGGTGCCCCAGAGGGGGCCATGGAAGACAGGATATGGGTATTGGATGGAACTCTGTCACTGTAAGACTTTTATTGTTGCATATGTCTCCACACAGGAATAGAAGTGAGAGTAAATCAACATTTTTAGTTGAATTGGCAACTCAAAACTTGCAATAGCGCAGAAACGTGCATTTGAACAGTCGCTCGCAAATAACATCTTGGCATGCACACGTTTGTGCAACAACGCTAGTTTATGCACAGGTCCGTGCATGCACCTATTTTGAACGTTGGTGCCAGATGGCCTATTTAAGGAGAAGCCCTGCACTGGTCTCTTGCTGAGAGTTCTCTTCAGCTAGTACCTTGTTTCCTGCAATGTTTTTGATATTGACCCAGCCTGTAATTTGGCTTTGCTGATTGCCGCTTGGCTCGTTATGACCATCCTTCTGCTTACTGATTCGGTACCACTTACCTGCACATTGCTGACCCTGCCTGTTTCTGATTCTGCTCCTTCATGCCGAGTCTGCACTTCGCTGTCTGCCTGATCCTGACCCGACTAGTTCATGACTGATTCTTCTTCTGCACCTCTGCCTATTCACCTGCTGTTGGCATCATCTTCAAATACCTACCACCTGCATCTCTACCAGACACTCGTGCCCCTCTTCTGTCCTCACACCCCCACTGTCCACCACTATCAGGGGTGTTCAGACAAGAGCTACAAGAGGTCTCCCTCATCATCTCAGGCTATTACCAAGGTACGTAACAGAAATCATCTGAGGACACTTGTTCCCATGGCAACTGTTGGATTTTCTCACACATTAGGAAGATATCCTTTCAAATCCTGTCAAGTCTGCAGGACAGGAAATGAAGAGAAACCTCTGATGGCTTCAGCAAAACAGCACCTTACCTGCATGCCACCAATATTTTTTCTAAATGTACACTGAGCTGCACATGCACAACTCAGTGTACAATCCCAGCATCTCCCAGATGCCAGGATGAATTCATTCCTGTGCATGGGAGTTATGCCATAACGGGCTGGCCAATGAAGATGGCTGAAGATGCCAAACCTGAAAGTAGACTGGGCAAAGATAATAGCAGCAGCGAAAAGGGACACGACAGCCATCACAGCTCTGCAGGGGTCTCTTTGGCAGGTAGGTCTGCTTCTGCCATTATGTGCAAATATGCTGTACACACTGGCAGAACTACCAGGGTCGCAGCGGTCGCATTTGCGACCGGGCCCTGTCGTTCCACCACTTGGGGGGCCCTGGAAACGAAGAAGAGGGCCCGACACTGACGTTTCCTTCCGTCAGGGCCGATGTGTGGAGCCGGTCCGGTCCTCTGCAGATAAATCTTGATGCTCACAGGCAGTTGCGTGACGTGTGCACTGCACTGTGAGCTCGGCAGCGTGTCACGGGTCACATCAGTTCAGCTGGCTCCCACTTCCCTAGCCTCGGTCCTCTGTAAAATCGATGACATGTGAGGGGGCTGCATCACAGCATTAGGGAAGCTATGAGGTGAAGCCAGTCTGGAGAAAGTAAAAGGTAATTTAAGGTATTGTTTTTTAAACACTTAGATGATGATAATTTTCCCCCAGCAGCAATAATACATTATTATTGCTGGTGGGAAGAGGGGTTATAATTGCTGCATGGGGCTTATTTTTTAATAACTCCTGACAATTAATATTATTTTCCACCCAGGCAGCAATAACATTTAGCCTCTCCCCCCAAATATTAATAATCCCCACCCAAGTCAGCAATAATAAATTATTATTGCTGTTAGGAAGGGTCAGGTAGGCTGCATGAGACCACACACATGCACTACCCCGGTAACTGCCAAGGCGCCAACATTTTTTTAGGGGGGGGCCTTCATGGTTTCTTGCACCGGGGCCCTGAGGTTTCTTGTTACGCCTCTGGCTGTACATACTTCCCGCCACTATCTTCCTCATCCTCAACATCAGAAATAAGGCATTCCTGCACCAAATGACTCATCGCGTGATTAAACAATTCCACTGTCTCCACCATGCCAGTCTTCAGGACTATGGAGAAAGAAGACAAGGGCACATTTACAGCAGTTCCAGACAACCTGGGAGGAGGAAGATGATGAAGGCTTTGTCATCACTCATGTACCTTTTGCATGGCCACTCTGAAAAGGCAGATGTGCCATGCTTCTTGAATGTGTGACATGACCACTGCTATTATCCTTCAGAACCTGCTCGCCCTCTATTGCCTCCACATGCATAAGCTTTGCATCTCCCTTTAGGCTTGACTGACATTTTTCCTAACTTTATTGTCAGATATGGCAGAAGGGGAATAAGCATGTGGTGGTTTTGTATACTGAAAACATGATGATTTGCAGGGCTGGTGCTAGGATTTTTTCCAACAAAGGCAAAGTTGAATTTTTGCCTTGCGGTAGCGCCGGGCCTGATGATTTGTTGTACAATACTTTACTGCACAAGTATTTGGCAACACGCTGTATACCAAAGGGCAGCTTTCCCTGTATCCGTAACAATTTCCTGTCACAGGTCCCAAAATGTAAAAAAAAAATAAAGACCCTAGCCAAATAAAATATACAACCCCCCCACCCCCCAAAAAACCTTGAAAGACTAAAGGCCTAATCCTAATCTGAAAAAAAAAATTGCCCTTGCAGTGGGGATTCCTCCTCACTGCAAGGGTTAATTGATCACACTACATAGCAGCAACTATCTCTCTCTACAAACACAATGTCTGCCTTTTATAGTGAGGGGTCTGACACATAACAAAGCCCCTATTGTTAGCCATTCTAAGCCACTTGACCTAAGTTCAAAGCTGGCCAGGAAGTGCATTATTGGTAGTTTATGGCAGCAAATTAGTTTGCTGTTTCTGCATACAGCTCATGGGTTGGGTTCAACACAAACTCATGCTTCACCCGAACCTTATCCCTTATTGTGTGAAGGATGAGTGGTTACAGGCAATGGCCAAACATCTGCATAAATACCAGATCACCAGGGGTATGGTGATTAGTTAAGTTCACAACCTGTTATGATGGAAAAATGAGAAATACCAGCGCCGACTTATTTTTGAAGTTCCAGGGCTGTCACCCTTATACCTGACACACTATTTAAAACAACTCTGTTGATTTAAAAAAAAAAATGTCCTGCAAAAAAACAACTGTTTATATTTACCATCCGCCAGCAGGGGATGCTGAGGATTCTGTTTTCTCTGTGGTAGCATTTGTTTAACAATCTTCTTTTGAAGGTGTAGCACCCTGTAAGCAGGAGTGCTTATTAAATTTAGTATTGTCAGATTGTATTCAGTCTGATGCTGATCTATAGTATATGCTCACTTGGTTTCCCCTACAAAATCTGTTATTGTTTATATCTGTCTGCTGCTGGGTGTAACCTGGCCGCAGAGCAACCAATGAGAGATTTCTAAGAGTATGTATGTCTCCCTAGCCAATCACTAGGAGTTTGATGGCCAGTGGTGCATGCTGGGAGAGGGCAAAATTACTTGGGGCAGACCATGTGAGTTCTCTCTTCCTCCCCCGGGCCCTGCCTGTGGAGGGGCTGCTGGCTAATTTAGCTAGGCCTGAAGCCTAGGGACTAGCCATGTGCTCACACTGAGGCCTGAGTCTGGTGAGCCCAGTGGCTACTACTGACCAAGGATGAAGATGACTGGTGACTTTTAGTACTGCTCAGCCAGATGCTCTAAACACTGATTGCCACATTTGGCTTAAAGGTCCTTGTCTAGTTACTGTATTCTACCAATGAAAGGAGTGTACGCCAGCCTGGGTGATCCTAGCCCTAAACCCCTCTCCCTGAATTTCTACAATAAAGTTCCTTCGGCATCAAATTTACAGTCTGGACTTCCGTTTATCGGTCGCCACAGAAGGGAGGTAAGTTCTATCGGGGCATCCTTTGACAGGCTATGGAAGACCCGTTCATCCAGAGGCTCCTTCAGGGGCGATGTCAACAAAGGAACCTTTTTTTTTTTAATCATCAACATGAGTGCATGCAGCCAGTGAAGTCAGGATGCTTTACCTGCTCTTTGATTTAAAAAAATAGTAATGAAAATGTATTGCAGGTGTTTATTTAAATGAGGCAAGAGAACAAAAAACTTTCCATTTCAGCTTTGACCACCAGGTGGCATGAAAGACATTTACAATTGCTTATTTAACAGGGGGGGGAAAAAGCTCCTTATATGAGAACTATATTATTCATTGAATTGATTGTATCCATGTATTTTACCCATGTACCTTTTTTTCTGCAAGGTTTCATAGAGCACATAGACCCATCCACTGCAATCCATGCTCCCTGCAGAGCTTACAATCAACTATCCCTGTCACATTCAAACAGACAATTCTTATACTACTGGTTTGGAAGTTGACTCATCTTCCAGTAAATTAGTTGGATTAAGGGAGAGGAATGTTACACACAGTGTTCAGAGGACTATAAGGAAGCATGCAAACTCCATGTGCATAGTGAAATTGTGTGAATTAAACCTAGGACCTTGCTGTTATTTGTAACTTCATGGGAACTGAAACTTGGGCCCCAATGCTGACCACTCGGCCCATCTGATATCCAAGAAGGTATATGATTGGGGGCTGGGTCTTGGTTGTAGATAATGTGAATATGTTATATGTAGTGTTTTTACACTTAGGTACAGTGTGCTTGTTAATAAACTCTTATCCATTATGTATTTATTACAGGTATTTATATAGCGCTGACGATTTACGCAGTGCTTTACATAGCGCACATTTACATCAGTCCCTGCCGTTGAGGAGCTTACAATCTAAGGTCCCTATCTCACATGCATATATGCCAAGACGAACTTAGACAGGAGCCAATAAACCTACCAGCATGTCTTTGAAGTGAGGGAGGAAACCGGAGTACACAGGAAACCCATGCAAGCACAGGGAGGACATGAGTCGGACCTATAGCTCTGCAGCAAACAAAGCTTATTATTCCGCTGATTGGAGAGCTCTGGCTCAGCATGGGGCATGTTGGCCCTCTGCAGACAGTCCACTGCTTCCCCACAGAACGCAAATATCCAACTTTTCAGTATGCTTGGAGGGGACAGGCTTTTCTACTGAGGCTGTGGCTGATTTTTAACCACTTTGTGTCTGGAGCAATTTTTTTTTTTCCACAAGCGATAACATTTGAATTTTTGGCTAGAAAACTGCTTAAAACCACCAAATAATTATATATTTTCTGAAAGCGGAGGCCCTGCAGAATTAAAAAGTATAGTTGCAATTTTCTATGTTGCAAATGTTTATCAAATCAATCTTTTTAGGAAAAAATACACTAAAATGAACTTTAGCGCACACAAACAGAATATCTGTTTGTTTGTTTTTTAGTAACGTATAAAAAAAAGGGTTGTGTCAAGTAAATGGATACCAATCATGTCAAGCCGTAAAATTGTGCAAGCCTATGAAATGGCAAAAAGAAACTGCAGTACCCAAAACTGGCCAAGGGCGACACTTTTATATCCTTTACCACTCCTCAATTTAGAGTTAATAGTGAGTAGCAATGTTTTGATTATTGCTTATTGCATTTGTGCTTCAAAATGTTTTTGTTTTTTTTATAGGTCATTTTAATTAGATTTTTTTTACACTTAAGTTTATTGCAATCACATAAGGGGCTATAAAGTGATAGCACAGAGGAAGTGACAGGTCCTCTTTATGGAGACATCAGGGATCTGTTAGACCCCCTAATGTCACCTATGGACAGATTGTACTTCACCAGCTTCTTTTCTGGCCGCAACAGCTTGAGAAATGACAGCCTGAAATCCAGAGTGACAAAATCATCATCACCTCCGGGTTCAGTAGGCAGAGAGGAAATAAGACATTGGAAATGTGCTGATCCCCCTTTGATGTAGCTGCACATACCAGCCGTACCGGGCCTGGGGGGCATAGAGTCCAGGATAATTGGCAGCGGTGTCAGAGGGGGATGCACACTTTCTAGCAGCTATACAAGTGATCAGCTGTCTTTAGAGCCGCCCGATCACATGTATATGAAAGCCAACAGTCAGCTGCAGCAGCTGTGATCTTGGTATGACCACTTCAGGACCATGCACTTTATATACTTCTTGTAGTCCTGAAGTTGTTAAAGAAAACACCTTTTGTTGTGAATCACCTGGAATGTATTTAGCTCATTTAAACTGCACGTGCAGTTGGGCTTTTAAACCGTATGATTTTTGTTCTAGAAACAATTGTCATTATGTTTTAATGACAAAGCACTAACATTCTGTGCGCGGAAAGGGATGCTATAATGGTTTAAATCAATTCTATTGGTTAGGTTTATACACTTATTTAATCTAGTTTAAATCTTTTTTAGCTATGTGCATGAAATCTAACATTTAAATCCCAATTGATCCCTCTATATTTATCACTGTAATACAGTCAAGCTGAATGTACAAGTTGTACAAGTTGAAAGTTCCCTTTCTAGTTTTGAAGTGCTGTGAGAAGGGTTAAGATAACCTGTGCTTTCAGTACTCTAGCGAGTTGGTCTGCTGCTCTCACACACAAGCAGTGGGCCGGGTCCCCAGTGGTCTACACCGTTTCCTGCGCCGCTCCAATCAACAGCAATTTTTTTTTCTCCTAGGAGAGGTTTGCCGTTAAGTCCAAACTCTCTAATTGCTCTTGAGCCTACAGCCTAGAAGAAAAGTGGGAAGTGCTAAAAGTGTATATATAGACAAAACATTTTTAGTTGTTTTGGATTTAATGGGGAAGGCTTAAAACCCCTGCCAGTGATTTGTTTTTGCTGTGTATGTATTATTGATGAAATTTCCCTTCACTTCCTGTCCCAGAAAAGAGGAAATATATCAAGGTAAAGGTAATTTCTCTCACACAGTTGTCTGTGGAAAAGGTTTCCCCTCGCTTTTTGTTCTGGAGATAACAAAAATTTTGGATTTCCCCTGTCTTTTGTTATCTGTATCTGGCCACCAATGCAAATAGAGCGGTGACCATCCAATTGGTACACAGATAACAATAAAAACTTGACAGAGGTTCTAACTCTTCCCCACTCCAAAACCCCAAACTAAAAGAAAAGATAGAGGGTGATATTAGGCGCACCAAAACCAAGCAAATGGAAACAGAACACAGGCATGCTTTTTTTTAAGCACAATGGAAATGAGAGTTTTACTAAAAGTATAGTTATACATTAGGTATACCTGCCTTGGGGAACAATGACATTGACATAACATCAACCCCTTCATGACCAGAGGTCATTGAAGCCTAGATGGCCAAGTCCAATGTAAAATACATACATACATATATATCAACATAACACTCAAGACAAATACAGCTCTTTATGGGATTTTGTTTATGGGATCCTCAACCTTTAAGACCATACTTTCACCCTAGGAAGTAGGGATGCACCGATACCAATACTACTATCGGTGCCGATGCTGATGCCAAGTATTTGGGCGAGTACTCCGATGCGTAGCCTGATACCTTCGTTATCAGGAAGCTGGGCAGCGCGTCAGTACACGCTGCCCGGCTTCCTGATTGGTCGGAAGCTGGCCAATCAGGAAGCCAGGCGCTGTGTAATGACGCGGCACCCGGCTTTCTGATTGTTCGGGAAGCCGGCTTCATGCTCCCTCGTCACCTCATGTCAAGGGAGCATGGAGACGGCTTCCCAGCCAATCAGGAAGCCGGGCGCCGCGTCATTACACAGTGCCTGGCTTCCTGATTGGCCAGAAAGCTGGCTCCATGCTTTCTCGTCACCTAGTGACGAGAAGCATGGAGACGGCTTCCCCGCTAATTGGGAAGCCGGGTGGCGAGTCTTTACAAGCTGCCCGGCTTCCCGGCTAATCAGGAAGCCTGGTGGTGAGTCATTAGCCTGGTTTCCTGAATGGGACTTTCAGTATTCGTTATTTGGTATCGGTGAGTAGCGGAAAAAATATCGATATCGGTGCATCCCTATTAGGAAGAAAAGTATATCTTAACTTGTTATATTATGGCGCCGGGGGTGGGACCCTAATCCATTCACACTGGTTGACTGAGCAGAATGCATATGATACACATTTTGGAACCCACAACTGAGCCTTAGTCATAGCCAGGCCCAATTGTGGGGCTGGAACACGTCAGGGGTGTGTTTCTGACTGTTTTTATGCCTTTTTGGGAATAAATTGATATTATCGGACTGATCCCGTTTTGAGTGCTGGTTAGCTATGGACTTTTGGATTTAAGGCTTAGGCGGAAGCATTACCTGGCACCATGGTTCCATAAGCGGGAGTGTTGAGCCACTCCATTTCTGTCAATTATCCCTCATTTTCTTCTTTTCTCTCTATTCCCTACTCCCTATACAGCAGGGGTAGCAAACCTCCGGCCCTCCAGCTGTGGTGAAACTACAAATCCCATGAGGCATTGCAAGATTCTCAGAGCCACAGACATGACTCCCGAAGAGAGATGCGTTATGGGATTTGTAGTTTCACCACAGCTGGAGGGCTGGAGGTTTGCTACCCCTGCTTTACAGAGTGTTAAAAGAAGAGGGGATGCTACACCGTGGTAAAAACGACCTGTCCCAACTTTTTTAAGAGGTCTTGCTGCCATCAATTTCAAAATGACCTTATATATTTTACACAGCGTCCCAACTTTTGGGGAATTGGGATTATACAAGAACTCTATATAAACCAGTGTATGAAATCCTAAATTTAGATTGGTCTACAATTAAAGGAGACCTGTACTGAAACACACATGTAGACTGGTTGTCTTTGGCTTCAGTAGTTTGAGTCACTGATCTGCAGCAGGATCAGGATCACAATTCTGAAACTAGGTCCCTGGCATTTTCTAACGTATGGAAAGCCTAATGGGGAACAAAGTCAGTGTAAGGAAGTCTCTCACAACCACCTTTTAGATTCAGACCTGCATTAGATGTTTCAATGTGATTGGTGATACAGAAAGCAAGAAGAAAAATAAGAAGTTGCATGAAACAGGCTTCAGGAAATACTTTCCAAGTGACCATATAAGATGCTGTTTGGATTCTTGCTGCAGTGCGCTACTGACAGGCAACTCAGGCTAAGACAAAGCTGGACAAATCCCAGGAACCAGGACGCCAAAGCTCCTTAACAAATGACAGCTGACTCCCCAATTTTTAGCTTCTCTCTAGTTGTTGTCAATGAAGCTGGCTCATAAAAACAAAGGTCTTCTGGCTCTTGGATTGGACAGACTGCTCCTGAATTCCATATTAATTTGTCCAGCCCTGGATTAAGCTAAGTGGAGTGAACTTTCCGACAAACCTTGTGCGTGCCGGAGAGCATTAGTAAGTCTAATCCATTCCACTTATTGCCTGTAATTGCTGGAATTTGAACCTGTGTCAGGGAGGTTATAGTCGGCATAATCCTGTTTCTTTGGGCTTTGGACACCAATTACAGAATACAATTCTGCTCCACATTGACCACTCTTCCTTCCAAAAGTACCTAAATTTACAGCTGACCATCGTCTGTTGACAACCTGGTTTTCAAACAAAAGGGAACGGAGCGCCATCTCCGTGTGTAAAATCGTTTATTACAATAAATAAAACAAGGGTAAAATGTACTCACAAACAAACGTTTTCATCAGGCTTTAACAACAAACGAGAGGCCACACTGTCTGTTAACCCAACATGGTATCGCCCCGACTATGTAACACGGTAGCCTCCGGTCACATCCGCGTCCACCAACCGCAGCCAGCCAAGATTGACGCGTTTCAGGGGCAAGCCCCCTTCAGTCAGAAACCTGGTTTTCAATATTCAGTGCAGGTCCAGAATCAGTACATCATAAGAAAAAAAAGAAATACGAGGAACATCGAACTTGACGTTATGGAAATACAGTGCTGACATAAAGCAATAGCATCACCAACTCACTTTATTTTAAGGTAGATCTGGACCCAATCATTAAAATCTCATTCAACCTTTAACATGATAATTTAATTTCAAAAGGTTTTTTGGAGATCTTTTTAAATATGCAGCTTTCGTGATCATGCCATGAAACATCATGTTATGGGGTGACAATGGTATCCTGGTTGTGGTCCTGCATTGTCACCCTGTCACATGTGACCACATGTGGTGAAGAGTACAAGTGCCTGTGCCGACACACATTTTTGTAGTCATGGTCCACCTTTGTCCCCATCAGGAAAACGGCTTAGAACAATGATGTGCAGCCAAAGATAAAGCGAGAACATATAAACAGAAAGTGGGTGTAAGAGGCTGCAGCAGATCAGCATTGCTGAAAACCAAAAGGGGATGACAAAAATGTGAAAACGGGGGCGATTGTTTATGATACAGAGGGGGCTTAGGTCCAGTTTAAGTTTTAAAAAAAAAGACATAAAGCCTACACAGCCTATCGCACACAGTTTCTAGCTACTAGAAGCATTTTAGGTATTTCACATCATTAGTGACTGCAGATAATTAACTGTTTTCCATCAGACAGACCCTGCCTCTTTAAAGGTATAGTCCACCTTTTGCAAAAAAATTAAAATAAATGCACCCACATTGCAGAAAAGGAAAAAAATTACATTTATTGATTTTTTGCATTGGTGCCTGTAAAGAATTGCAACCATGATGGACTGTGAATTGAGCTGTCAATGGATTATGGGTACAATGCACAGGCTCCTGCAGACTACTCCTCCAGCCCCAGTTATGGGGATGGGGGAAGTTATCAATTAACAACTAATGTTGTGACATCACCCCACTTGTACTGCATTAAGATCTACAAGTGCCTCTGCTGTGGAGGTAGACAGAGCTTGTAGTCTCTCCAGTCACAGATCCTGTGGCTCCACCTGCATAGTCACGCTGAATTTAAAAAAAACACAGGATGCTGCGGGGAGAAAATATCCTTAGGTAACCAGGGGGAGGGCAGTTTGAGGGTGGTGGGCGCTGTGGAATGTGGCCATGTCTAATGTTACACTGTAAATATGGGAGTAACAGGAAGCATGGACACAACGCTGGACTTAACCGTTAACATTTAGGTGAACCAATTGGTTTTGGACCGAATGACTAGGGGTCTATCTAGAAACGATTTATTCACCCTGCAAAAAATGATATGTTCCTCGGCTCCATCTAGTGGCCATAATATGGTATTACATTGCATTTGACCTGAAAAGAAAATTAAACTAACAACATTCGTTTTGGCTTCTATTCACACAGAATGAATATTCACAGAGATTCCCTATGCTCCTCAGCTCCATTTTGTGGCCATAATGTGGTATTCCAATACTTACTAAAATAAACTATACTATGGACATTTGTTTTTGCCTCTAGCCGCACAATATGAACGTTCCCAGAGATTCACAAGGCAAATAGCTCTGCAGCCTGTTTATAAATAGACCCCCAAGTCTTTGTTCACAGGCTCTCCGACAAAGTTAAGGGTCTGACAATTTTAACAGTAAGCCTTCCCTTCAAGAAGCAGCATTTTTTCCATGAAAGGTAAGTATTTTAGCTTTTTTACTTTTTATTACAAGTCCGTCCAGCAATACTGAAGCTTTTAGTTATTATTTGACCCCAGGTCCCCTTATCCCTAATAGAACAGGATTTGGTGACTTTGTCTAAAACTAGGGGCTGTTCCTGGAGTAATGAACTGCACATTCAGAATGAGAACTATGGAGACAAGAACAAGTGAGGGTGGGTTTCAAATAACTTTCATTATGTAGGAGAAAAGCACAGCTCACCTGAATAATGGTGCCGGAGAGAACAATGCGGAGTCTGATACAGCACATTTGCACGTAATGCTAAAATTCTGTTGGTTTATTCATTCTTGTGACTTGCAGTTCCTCAGCTTTTAGAACTGCGTTGCCTGGCGACCACCCACCGCAGCGTTCAGTAGGAATATCATCTCCCATAAACCACACAAAGGCTTCATATACACACTAAAAGCCTGTCCGACGGAACAAAGCATTAACCTGCAAATCACTCATATGAGAAGCCATTAATATTGCTGCAATTAAGGCTAATAATTGCTGACAATTATAACCCCGAGGCATTAATTGCAGTCACACTTCTCTTTAATAGAACATGACATTTCTAGAAAATTGCTGACTTTTTTTTTATGCCAGGTCCTTAAAGACTTCCCCTGACATTTGCAGCTTTCTGCATAACAGAAGAAAAGGCTGAACTTTTCTTACAGACATGAGTGGTTATATTTAAATGTGAATCTGGGGGAGAAGTAATAATCAGCAAACCGTTCACAGAAATGCCACGACTGACGCTCAGAAGGTTCACTTAATTCACTTTCAATCAGATCCATGGCAGTAAGATTCAGCAGGCTTTTCACAATGCAACATCTTGTTATATGACCCTCTGCAATGAAACCTCCATACGTTAATCAGGGGAATTGTTAAAATCCTTAAAGCAGACCTATCTTCAGTGTTTTGTGCACGCATGCTAAGTAGGGATGCACCAATACCAGTGTTTTCGGTACTGAGAACGAGTACCCATATTTGTTTTTCTGTACTCGCCGATATCGAATACCAATAGCGGAAGTCCCATTAAGGAAGCCGGGTGGCATGTGATGACTCGCACCCCAGCTTCCTGATTAGCCGGAACGCCGTCTCCATGCTCCCTCGTTATCAGGTGACAAGAAAGCATGAAACTGGCTTTCTGGCCAATCAGGAAGCTGGGGGGGGGAGGGGGGTAATGACTCACCACCCAGCTTCCCCACCAATCTGGAAGCGGGGCAGCGAGTCATTATACGCCACAAGGCTTCCTGATTGGCCCAGAAGCTGGCTCCATGCTCCCTTGTCACCAAGTAACAGGGGAGCATGGAGCCAGCTTTCCGGCCAATCAGGAAGCTGGGGGTGAGTCATTACCTGCCCCCCCGGCTTCCTGATTGGCCAGGGAGCCATTTCAATGCTCCATGGTGACAAGGGAGCATGGACCCGGCTTCCCGGCCAGTCAGGAAGCCGTGTGGCATGTAATGACTCACTGGCCAGCTTCCTGATACCAGCAGTTCCAGTATTCTGATAAGTATCGGGAGCATTTGGGCGAGTACTCGCACTCGCCCAAATACTCTGTATCGGCACCGATACTAGTATCGGTATAGGTGCTACCCTAATGCTAAGTAATGAGTAAGTGTAACAATTACTTTTGACTAAGATCAAGTGTAGTATCTGTTCTTATCAGTGTTCAGGAGGGTTAATGTGCTGCATTTCTGGCCTTATGGTCAGGGCCGAATTTACTCTCCCTGCCGCCCCAAGGCCAGGTCCTGTGATGCCTCCCCCTGAGAAAACAATCCCCTGTTTAATAGCAATTGGAGGTGACAGGTTCTCTTTATTGACCCTGTCACCTCCAATACAGGAGTTCTAGCACAGTACTCTGCTGGAACTCCTGTGACAGGTGAGAGAGGAAGAGCACAGCTCTCCCCTCTCACTGTGTACACGGAGCGGCAGGGTTACTTATAACCCTGCCACTCTGCTCACTGCAGTCAGAGACTCGGGACTCGGCAGCGGAGGACGGAACCAAAGGAGAGAGGTAAGTGCAGGGGGGAGGGGGAGAAGGCTGCACACTGTCTATATGTGAAATCGACGACATCGCCGATTTCACATGTAAACAAAAAATTGGCTGCCTCACTCTACATTTAGTCCTGCTTGTACAAAGGAGGACTGATTGTAGAGAGGGCAACTTCCCCACAAGGACACCGCTGCCACCCCCCTGCGCCCTGCCTCCCCGAGGCAGGGCCTCGGTGGCCTTGTGGGGAATCTGGGCCTGCTTATGTTAGGAATGGCTGGCTGCAGAGTACCCTTCCTGGGATGATGGGGGGTCCCAAAGGGTCCTGGCTGTGGGAAGAAAACTGTATTGAGCGCCCATCTACGTAAGGGTGGGGGACAGGAGTACTTTCCTAGTGTGCGGGATCTGGAGGGTCCCAGTGTGTGAAAAAGCTCTAGGCCACGACACCTCTTGCTTATATCTGCACCAAACCCATTGAGCTAGGCCTAATGGCTAAGACTAGGAAACATTTTCTTTACTGGGCCACAGGGCCTAGCTATTGTATTGCACTTTGGCACTTTAAAAAAAAAAAATTCTCACTGTCCGTGCACTTTTGTTATGTGTGTACTTTTCACTCCACAGGTGTGGTTTTTCGGGCCCACCTTGCAGTCTCGGGTGAAGATGTGTGGCTATCAGGTTCCTTCGAGCAGGGGTGCGCACAATTTTTTGTGTTGAGATCTACTTTTCAAATGACGAGTTACATGAGATCTACCCATGAAAAAAAAAAACCTCGCTCTCTCTCCTGGCTGTCTCTCCTTGCTCATCCTCCTGGCTGTCATTCCTCATTTTCTGTCTCTCTTCGCTCTCTTGGCTGTCTCTTTGCTCTCTCCCTTGGGTGTCTCTCCTCTCTCTTTCATGGCTGTCTCTCCTTTCTCTCTTTCCTGTCTGTCTCTCCCCGCTCTCTCTCCTGGCTCACCTTGCTGTATTTAGCAAACAGTGCAGTGCAACAGGCTGTGTAAACTAATATTCTTTGATGTAATACCTAGCACTTCAACCACCGGTATCCACCAGAAAGGTGTCAGGGAGCTTGGCTCAGCAGACTCAGGCTAATAGGTAATCCTGTGTGCACAGCTAAATAAATATACCAAAATGGAATAAAGGGGCCACCATTCACACCCTTTGTGATCTACCAGCATCAGCTTTGAGAGCTACTGGTAGATCACGATCTACCTAATGGGCACCCCTGCCTTAGAGGTACTCAGTGTAAAAAAGGGGCATAAGAAAATACGTTTACATATGTGATAGAGAAGTATAAGTCAGAGCCCACCTGATGATACTGGGGGATACAATATATTCAGACATGAAGAAATTCAGTATTTGCACACAGTAGGGCTGCAACTAATGATTATTGTCATAATCGCTTAGTTAGCCATTTTTTTTAAATTCATTGGATAAAATTAAATACACTGTGTAGGGAGCTTGGACTGCTGCAGCGGAGGGGGAGAGAGGCTCCATGGACCGTTTTAAGAGCAAACTGACTCCTGGGATTGGGTGTGTATAACTTTTTTTTATTTTTGACCGTGGGCAAGGATGAGCAGTTAACCCTTGCGGTGGGGGAAAGCCCCACTGCAAGGGTTAAGGAAAGTTTTATATGGAAATCCTGCTTATCCCACTTAGTTTTAGTTTCAACAGCAAATCTGTTATTCCTATATTGAATAGGAGACATACCTTGATAAAAACAGGTATGTTAATAAAGAATGTGGAATAACTCCTGTATGCTGCAGCTTATTTTGCCTTTACATTTGTATGACAATCTATTTAAATGCAATTGAGGGATGTTTATATTTACCTTTAATGTACTTAGCAACAATCTCTGGGTTGATTTGAACAGACTGGGCCGTGGGGTCAAAGGATAAAATCTTGCGGATCAAATCACTATTTACTTTCTGAAATGTATAAATAAATCAGTTTACATTTCTCTAAATGCATTATAGAAAGCTTGTATGTGGCACGCATTTACCTTTTATGTTTCTAAATCATCTTATTGGTAGCAATGGGAAACACACAAAACCACATGTTCTAAAATAACTATGCAGTTTAAATCAAAACGGATTTATAGGATCAAGAAAGATTTCACACCGATTATATAAGGAGGTTTTTTACTCTTTCCTTGGAAACAATATGTTAGCAATAGCACTGTAATAATAATACTATTAATAATATGGGGATTAATCTTTAGAATGATTATATGAACTACAGTAAATAGCATGGCGGTAGGTGAATTACATTTTCAAGGGATGGAATGTACTATCTTTTAAGAATTTATTTGTAATCAATTCTTTTTTTTTTTAAGCAATTTTAGCCGTAGTTGTCCTTTAAAGCCCAATTTAAGTCCCCCGCCTTTTATGTCTGTATACATTTCTGAAAACACAAATGTTACAATTTTGTACTTTTGTTTTCGAATTGCATTATTATACTATTCCCTTTCAGTGAAAATGCTGCTACTTGTCCTCACACTCCAGTGCTCTATGCTGGATGAGCAACAATCTCAACCCCTATTCACAAGTGTCCTCACCTAGACATGTATTGCTTGGAAAATGGGGGGGGGTGTTATGGCACCAGATCTGTTAGGGAGTACAGTTTACTTAGACCTAAAGAGCTGGGGCCTTTTGGACTCCACAGTCCTATTTAGACTTCTTGCACAACTCTGTAACACGAAAGTGAAAGACAATGAAAATGGAGGTTGTTTATAAAATGTCTTTACTTGGGCTGTCAAGCATAACTCCACTTGTTTCTAGCTTTTTGACAAACTTCATATTGCAAGATACAGCATTGAGATAAATGAGTAAATAGTCATTTCGTTTATGGCTCTGTCTTTATTTGAGATGTATGTCTCATGCATAGGCAGGCACTTCAAGTATCCACTGTGGCAAATGGTAAATGTTTTTCTAGTTGCTCTGAGGGAACTGTTGACAGCGAAGAATGCTGTCTATGCCACCATTGCATAGGTGAATACAGACAACATGGTTGCCAGTAAGAAGGTCTATATATCCTATTAGGCACAATGGTTATTTCAGCAACCGGCACAGACACAATAAAACAAGATATATATTGAATACTGTTTACAGAGTTTACTGTATTAAAGTCTGCTTTTACAGTAATCAATTTGCCACAATGGGAAGGTAGAATTCTTGCAAACTTAAATCTTTGGAGCCAATTTAAAAAGCAGCAGTATGGCCATAAAAATAGAGCATCAATGCACACTGTGCCCCGCCATTATTCAAAGTCCAAAGCCAGCAAGCACAATAAAAATAAATGGTACTTGTGGAAAAACAAAAAAAGCCAGCAGGAAAGCCTGATCATGTGACCTGTCAAAGTCAAATCATGGAGCTAGCTCTCTGCATTAAGCAGAGGGAACTCCATTGGGGTTCTGACCTGCAATTTACGAATGGGCTGTGATGTGTGTAGCCCCTTGGTGTAAAACGGAGAATGCTTAGTGATATATCTATAAATGAGCTCCTTAAATTAATGTACAATGATTAATAAACAAAAAAGCAAATGCTGTTAAGGTACTATTTAAAAAAAATAAAATTAAATTAAATACCATCATTAATTTAAAATAAAATACACAAATGCAGTGTTACAAACATAAAGTTTACTTCAGAATAAAACTGCATGCACAATTTTTTTAAATCACACTGCACTGGAATGCACGGCATTGAGGTACCGCACGGTCCGGTGTGGGCGATCACACTGCAGGAGGAAAGCGTGTTTGCGGTGGCATTGAAATTAATTGCACCGCAACTCACCTCCCGCAGATGAATTTGTCAGGCCGAAACTGAAAATGACTTTTTTTACCACCTTTTTTTATTTTCGTTTTTTATAATAATTGGGGGGTCTTGTTTTAAATATTTTTTAAATTCTTTTTTAATTATTTAATTTTAATTTTATTAATTTTTTTACTTTACTGTTAGTGGCTTTGGGGAAATATCAGGAGTCTAAACCCAGCTCTCCTCGCCACTGGGCGCTGGCTGGAGGGGAGCAGCGGGGATCAGGGTGGACACCAAGCCGATGACACACCGGCTCACAGCGTAGAGGAGAGAGCGAGGGGACCAACTAATCGATAATGAGACCAACTAATCGATAATGAGAATTGTTGACAACAATTCCAGTTTTCAGGAGCTCCTGGTAGTTCTGGAACCCAGCGTAAACAAGCCTTTGGTATATACTGGCACATGAGCTCCCTGGCTGCTACCACATTGTAACATTAGTTTATTAGTGGCAATTTCACTTTGAAGGAGATATTTTTGGGATGATTTCAGAATGAATGGCGCCGTGTCAGATACAGTCCATAATAGAAGTCACCAGCACTCGATGATATGTGCAAGAAGTAAAAGCACTTTTTATTCAATTGTCACATGCGTCAAACAGCCAACGTTTCGGGGCCACGCAGGGTCCCTTCTTCTGGGTGACATAGTGACCTATGTCGCCCAGAAGAAGGGACCCTGCGTGGCCCCGAAACGTTGGCTGTTTGACGCATGTGACAATTAAATAAAAACTATGAAACATTAAGGAGTAGGATCCATTGTAAGTGTTGTAAAACCTTTTGACTTTAATATAATTTTAAACACTTGATGACCGGCGTGTTAAACCCCTTTCCAGGCCAGGCCATTTTTCAGTATTCAGCGCTGCGCTGCGGTACCATACCTAAAATTGGCCATAGGCGACGTTTTAAAAGCTTTTACCGCTCATCAGTTTACCGTTAACAGTGATTAATGGCCCCAGAATTACTCTTGCACTCTGACGTCGGCAGTGATAAGTAACATGTGTGGTGTAATCGTTGTTTTCACACGTAGGTGTAACCGATGTATATTTACGTTTATACATTTATATGTGTAATTTTTTGTTATCGCTGACTTTACTTTTTTTTTACTTTTTTTTTACACTTACCTTTATTGCTATCACATAGGGGGCTAACTAGCCCTTATGTGATAGCAAATATACAATGACAGGTCCTCTTTATGGAGACACCTAGGGACCCCCAAAGAAGCTGATGAAGCAGAGAATTGCTTCACCAGCTTCTTCTCTAACTATAGCAGCCAAAGAAATGACAGCTAAAGGTGGAAGTGATGTAATACACATGTAATACACATCACTTATGGTATCGGCGAGTACCAAAAGAAATATCGGTACTCGATACTGAATAAACGGTATCCGTGCATCCCTACTTCTTTATCAATTTTTTGTTTTTTCATTTAATTTCTCTTATTTATTTATTTTACTTAACTTTATTGCTATCACACAGGAGCTAACAAGCCTGCATTTGGAGGTGACAGGTTCTCTTTATTGAACCTGTCACCTCCAATACAGGAGTTTGAGCACTGTGCAGTACTGTGCTGGCTCTTCTGCGACAGCTGAGATGGGAAAGCTGCGAGTGCAGCTCTCCCCTCTCACTGTTTACATGGAGCGGAGAACAGACGTTCTCTGCTCTGCTTCCAGCTCTCCATCCTGAACTACCTTGCTGCCGGAGGACCCCGAAAACCACAGCGAGGTGGCCAGCAGGGACAGAGGCAGTCGGAGGTGGGGGCGGACCATGGAGGGGGGGACAGGAGAGGGGAGGGACGGACCTGCAGGCATATTACAAGTGATCTTGACGGCATACCGGGGATCACATGTACCAAATGAGTGGCAGCTTCTCTGCTCTACATTTAGCACTGCTTGCTCAAAGCAAGGCTAAATGTACAACCCACCTGTTGGCTGTGCCTCCCCTCTACTCCCTGCTGCCCCGAGGCCAGTCCTTTTGTGAAATCCAGCCCTGCCAGTGCCTGATTACAAGTGATCTCGGCTGATCACAAAACGAGCTGCAGCCTTCCCCGCTCTCCATTTAGCTCTGCTTGAACGGAGCAAGGCTAAATGTAGATGAAAACTACCCACTCGGCGCCTGGGACTGCATGTCCCGGGCGTTGGGCGATAGGAATCCCACACATCTTGTGCCGCCCCAATGGGGCATAGAATATGTTATTGCATTAATGTTAGATAAGAATCATATACTGTAGTTTGTTTTCCCTATCCACCATTTTTTATGGCCATTCTATATGTTAGTTATATGCTGCCATCTAGTGGCCTTTTGTGATAATGCACCTGTTTTTCCTGTATTCCTTTCCTCACGTTATGACACATTTCCTCTGTATGTATGCCCCACCCTTCTTCTTGTTGGTCACAGCTAACAGGCCACATGTAACAAGGACACATGTATTCTGCATAGTATGCTAGGAAAGGCATCATCTTTTGGGTGTTGTCCTGAAGAGGAGGCGCCATCTTGGTTTCTTGTACTCCTTACTCATTTTGTCATAATCATACTCAACCACATCCATTACAACAACAATCGGAGTCAGAATACACCTGCTGCCCCTCTACTCCCTGCTGCCCCGAGGCCCTGTGCTTGATCATAGACTATAAATAACCACATAAAAAAACTAGGAATAACTAAACTTTTTTAGGTCTGGACTCTAGGCTGATCTAAAAGACATCAATTAATTAAGTTCTGTAATCATTGATACATTATCAAATGTATTTTTAATTCAAGCAGTGTAAGTACCTGAATTTCTCCTTGTATTAGCTTCTTGTAACCCCTGGAGAGGAAGAAGCAGTACAAGAAGCCAGTCAGTGCCTGTGCTGACAAGAAGCATGATCATAGGTAAGCAAAGCAGATGAGCTTATCACTTTACTGCTTCTCCTTTCACTGTACAGTCATACCCTGAGACGGGTCCAGGACAACCTGGGCTCAGAGGAAGTGGGTTGAATGATGCTGGCCATCAGACTGAGGATATCTAACAGCAGAAAAAAAAGTACTGCTGAGTACATTTTTGGACTGAAGGTGAATATTGCAGCAAAAGCTGAGCCATTCATCTTTTTTTTATTTATTTTTTTATATTCAATGTTTATTGAAGAATAACATTTAAAAACATAGACAAGTACAAGGATATATGCAATCAGAATGTTGTACAGAAATAGAGAAGCAGACATCCTTTACATCAGGTCAAGTACAAAGTAATTCTTATGTATGACTGCATATTGGAGACGCAAAAATCAAAGATAGAGTGAGGAAAAGGCCAAGGTGGAAACAAGACAACCGGGAAAAAGGGGAGAGCAACAGAGAAAAGGAAGAGAAGATTGGAGCAAGAAGAGGAGGGGTGCGGGAGGCCATAGTTTCTAAGATACTAAGGACATATAAAACATTGGGTCAGGCCCGTCTTTAATACTGATTGAACCCTGGCCAAACATTTCCTTCCACTGCATCTATCTATTTATTTATATTTATTATTCCTAATACACACCCACAATAAACAGAAAAATGTAATCTATATTAATACTACTAAACCAATTTATTTTTTTTATTTTATTTTTTTTAAACGATTAGCCCAGCAGAGAATGAATGTATGTATTTATTTACATTAATTTATTGATTTACATTTATTATTTACTCTTCCTTTGCCCTGGTGGTGTAGTGGGTAGCCCAGCAGCTGCAGACATCAGAAAATGCAACCACATCTTCCAGTCATATTATATCATTTTTAAAAAATATACTATTTATAAATTATTGCCCTTGCCCAAGCAGGGTAATGATTTCATTATTAGTGCCTGGCCTGCCAGTGCCACAAAGTGCATAGCTCTCACCTTCCTCAGTCTTGTGCCAGTCTGTGCCTCAGTCAGCGCTTTCCGGATGTCATATCTGACAGTCATAGACATGTGTGAGGCACCCCCAAGAAGCGGCCCTCGCGTGGCGTGATGTCCACTTGTGAGCCCACATGAGACATATCATGCCACGTTACGCAGGCAGGGGAGAAGCCACACTTAAATGTAGTACAGACTGTACTATGTGATGGTGCCGATCCCATAGAAAAATACATTATGGCGTTGCCATAATGTATTTTACTATGGGATCGGCAAGTTTCTGCAGGCTCAAGGACCAGCTGCTTTGGGCCCCACAATAATGACTGGGCTCGGGGCAACTGCCCCTTTCGCCCCTCGTTAAGGACGGCCCTGCATTGGGTAGAATATGAAGTATCGTGTATGAGTCTATGCAATGCCGTGAAAGGCAGGGGCAGCAAGAGACAGCAAGATTACCTAGTGAATAGGTGATCAGCAAACTATGTGCAATCTTGTCGTGCGTGCATGAGTTCCTCCATTAAACATAAGTAGTCAACTTTGTGTAGCCGCTCTGTCATCGATGGTATCGTAGGGGAATTCTAGCACTGTGGAAGCCATTCATTTTTACCTTGTTAATTTTGCCCACTTTAAATCCACTTGCATTTCCCCCTGTAACCTTTTTTAGGGTTTTTTATGTCCCGGAAAATCTGAGAAACAATGTTAGTAAGTGGCAGTTCAAAGAATCCTATGACAAGTCTGTGTCAGCAGTCAATGGTACTGGTGGCTGATTTATTTACTGTTGGAGTACAGTAAGCATAGTCCTCATCAAGACTCAGATTTGATATATTTTGATAGATTTTAATCTCTCGCCATATAACAGTTGATTTTGTAGTCTGCAGTGGACTTTTGCAGATAGGACCCTAGTGGTCAGTGAACAGCAGAATTGCACAATGGGTCCAGCTCTGGCATCTGGCCCAGTGTGACTACCCAGTAATCTACTGAATAATGATGTACCGGACCAAGGGGCAGTCCAGTAACACTGTGGCTGTTATTTTTAAAGGTCCGTATGTGCTTTTATATTGTGTGATTTTAGGGCTGGAGAAGTTGCTGTATCTGCCAGGGCTGACGGATGCAACAATGTAGTAGGAAATGAAGACAGAGAGATCTCATAATGAGAACTGTCAGTAAAAGCTGTTGCATGCAGACTTCAGGGATCAGCTCTCTTATTTAGCTTCCTTTTCCTTCAGAAGCCTTGAAAAGTTCCACCCTTTTGCTTTTTCCGTAGCCATCCCTTAGTCTAATACTTCTCACTCTGCAAACAGTGTCTGCAGCTTGCTATGCTTGCCAGCGTGCCTGAGTCACAGTATCTTACATACTGTATCTGTTCCTACTTGAATGCTACATCATTATCAAAATCAAGGTCACCTCTGACAAATCTGCTATCAAACTTATTCCTATGGTGCACCATCAGTGACATTGCCCCTTTCTCCTTCTCCACAACATTATTGTCAACTCCTTTTTACTCCTGTCACCCATTCATCCATTAAGGTCACCAACAGCAAAATTGTGGCAAGTCAGACATAGGGGGTGGTTTACTAACCTAAACACACGCACGCACTAGGTGCGTGTGATTTTTACACAGCAAAACGTATTTATCAACCAAAAAGTCTCTAAAAGCATATTTCCACTAATGCCATATATGGAAAAATCATGCACATGATGCATATATAATGCTGCTTCACAGTTTAGACAAAAATGGTTAGCTCATGCATTTACATTCCTGCATTCATCAACACAAGCAACACAACATAGAGCTAATTTACACAACATCACCTTGCAAATTCATGCAGGGCTTTGCACAACACACCTGCTGGGTGTGTACACACTACAAAGGTGTTTAGATTCCACCCATAGATCATGCTGGGAGGGAACACACTACAGAGGTGTATACATGTTCGTGGTGTGTTTTTAAGGTTAGTAAATCAACCCCATAGAATTCCTTTCCTTACTGCCTTGACTTACTGCATTAATGTCAGTGTTGTATCGAACATGAAGATGAGGAGGATTGTACCATTTATGCTACAGCTGTACATACAAATAGGGTAACCTCTTGGGGCTAGGCCCCTGCCCCTGAACTGCAGTTGAGTTCTTGCTGTTAAAACTGAAAACCTTAAAAGCATGTACAAATGAGACTGAGTGTAGCCACCATCACCTTCTGTGATGTCACTACTAAACATTTAGTGTTAGCCAGGGCTGTAGTCAGCCTGCCTGGTTTATAGTGGCAGTTATCTGGTGAATCCCAGGTGTCTAACATTGCCTGTACCCCGCTGGGCAGAGTGTGACTCTGTCATATTATGGGACAGCCAATGAGAGGCACTGTAGGGTATATACAGTACAGCAGCCAATCACTGGGTTTCTCTCAACCAGTGATGCATGCTGGGATAGGGTACATATACTGGAGGGATTTGCCACGTGCTCAGACTAGCCGGGAACAGCCATGGATCAGGGCTGGGTGCTGTTCAGCCTGCCCCCTCAGGCTAGGCCTGAGGATGGTGTGAGGGAAATGTTTCCCTGAGGCCACCAACATGGAGGAGGCCTGCGTTGCTGTCAGAGGAAGAGATCCAGGACCAAGGACGGCTCTTGAAGTTTCCTGGAACCTAAGGACTTCAGGAGTATGGCCGGTGTCTCTCCTGTTGAGGATCTGTATTCATCCTTGTTCATCTGCTACTTCAGTTGCTATCCGCCGTCTCCCAAATGGATCTACAGTGATATGCCAACCAGGTCTGGTGAGTCTGGAGTCTATGCCTGTTACACCCTGGAAGCTTAGAATTCCTATACCCTCTCTCCCCAGTGAAGATGTTCAATAACACGTAATTCAGCATTTTACTACTGGAGTGGACATCAGCTTCTGTGGGCACTAGAAGAAGGGCGGTTAATGCTAATGGGTGGGCAGCTGAAGATCATACCCTAGACAGACTAGAGATGAACCGAGCATTCCAGCGGCTCCTTCGGGCGTGAGCGCTAGTAATATTTCAGGCAATGTAACATCCCTTGTCGGATAATGCTTGGGTATTTTTTGTGGGAGGATAGTTTTGTCACCCTCTGTACGGTATATACACTGCCTGGCCCCCCAAAAAAGTCACCAGCTGGATTTAGCTAAGCAAATAGGTAAGAACCTTTCATTGGATAATATGTCTAGGTTTAGCAACATTATGTCCCCATAAAATGAGGTCAGCTGCTTATCTGAATATAGTGAATGACCAGGTTTTTCCATCGATGGATTATTTCTTCCCTGATGGCACATTGGGCATATTCCAAGATGACAATTCCAGGATTCATCTGGCTCAAATCATGAAAAAGTGGTTCAGGGAGCATGAGACATGATTTTCACACATGGATTGGCCACCACAGAGTCCAGACCTTAACCCCATTGAGAATCTTTGGAATGTGCTGGATAAAACTTTACACAGTGGTCTGACTTTCCCATCATCACTACAAGATCTTGGTGAAAAAATAATGCAACTCTGGATGGAAATAAATGACCTTGCATAAGCTTAACGAAACAATGCCACAGTGAATGCATGCTGGAATCAAAGCTAAAGGCAGTCCAATGAAAAGGTGTGTGACCTTCTTTTTGTACAAGCAGTATATTTTTATGACACAATTTGTGACTTTGGTTCTTAGTCTTTTCTAGTTCCTGTAACGGTATAACCCTTTCCTTTGCTTCTCTTTTCTAGCGTCTCATTTTATCAATATGCCAATGAGATGTATCACTTTTTTTTTATAAGTGAAAAGCAAAGGTTATTGAAATGAACAAGCTGTGAGAGAATAAGAGAATAAGTTCTGAATATTTTAGCATTATGTGTTTGATATTTCTAGAATGAAGGATGATTTTGTTCAATAATAGGATGTGATTGCAATGCAGTTTAGGTTTGACATCACTTTAACCTTTTTTTTTCTAGCTATCTGAAGTTCTGCCACGTGTATTCCCTTTCTACACATTTATCATTAATGCATGCAGCATGTTTCTGATGAAGTTCATCGGTGGAGGAGATTCTTCTAGTTTGGTATTTTTGGGGGACTTTAAAAACACTAAGGCCCCGTTCACATGTAGCGATTTCCGCCGCGATATCGCGCGATATCGCGCATTTTTGCCGCGCGATATCGCGAGAAGTCGCCGGCCAATGCTATTCAATGGAGCCTACTTAACTCCATGTCGCGCGTCGCTCGTCGCGGTCGCAAGTCGCTTCTACCGGACCCTTTTTTCGGCGGATTTTGCCCTTTTTCTATGGAGCCCGACGGAGAAGGTCGTGCTACCGTCGCTGGATCGTCGCTGGAACGTCGCCCCGAAAGTCGCGCTATCCCGGCCGTGCGGATCCGCTGCAAAAGGTATGTCGCTACGTGTGAATGGGGTCTTAGAGGTTGAAAACTGGAATGTAACAAAGTCCTTTTTTTTTAATTTGCAGGTTTAGTGTATAAATCTGTATTCCGATCCGGTGGTGATTGTTACATCAAAGAAATGAACAGAGACAAGATCATATTCCAGAATAAATGTCATCATGCTGTGTATAGAGTTGACATAGCAGAAAAAGTTTTTGAGATCAGATTAAGAGCCAGACTTTAGAAAAAAAATATATATCATCCAAATATCTCTACCAAACAGAAATATGAGAAAAATTGGGGTCAAAAAGAATGGCATTTGCTTTCAGATATAACAGGTATATGAATATTGCAAAGGTGGCTCTGGTTCATGGTCAATATTCCTAATACCTCATTTTTCTTTGGGCATTAGTCTGTGCTTCTCCACTGAACAAGTATAGCATTATATCCATAGAAGTTGTCCACAGAAATGTATAAAACCTGGGATCTGTGGTTGTCAGTAGCTGTCTGGCTGCCCAGTGTATCAGCAAAGTACTATTTAAATAATACAACTCATACAGTTTGTAACTATGTAATTCCTGTTTATTCTTGATATATACTGTACATCATATCTGGCTGGCATTCCCCTTGCATATATACACTTTGATTATTGTAGCACATTGTATTTTGTTGTACTTGATTGTGGAGGTGGGGCACTGTGTTGAGCGGCTCCATACAATTTTTTGTCTTTGGCTTTTTTTCTTTTTGTGCTTACCTGTCAAAGATTTTCAAAAACCTTAATCAAAAGCATTTAAAAAAAAAAATCCTACCTAGCTTCCCCCTATCTAATGTTAAGGAGGGGGCTGTGGGAAGTTCTGTTCACTATGACTCTAACTTACAGCGGCCGCATCTGTAAGTGGCAGTCTGCATGTAATTGTAGGTGATATGATTACATGCGGTTTGGAATAGATCACTGATCCTGGATGTACAATAGATGTACAGGGACAAACTGTCCCTCATTTTGTCCCTCTATTCTAACTTTCAGACTGCTCAGAGTAGCCTGCAATATAATCAAAGGCCTTCACCAAAGAAACATCTAAAATAAATGTTTTTTTAAACCGCTTCCCGGCCGGCCGGGAGCTTCCTGGATGTAATGGGCCGTATATATTCGGCCTGTTAGACACGCCTACCCGTGCGCTACGTGCGGCGCGTGCAAACGGGAAAGACACAAAATTTTAAAACGGGCAGCGATGCCTGTTAACATACAAGTGATCCGCCGGCTATAGGGCTTGTATAAGCTGCCGGCCCAATGTTCCCCCCTCCCTCCACGGCCCCCCCACACGCTGTCACGATGGTCCTGGGCTCCGCTGTGCCCAGTGCGAGCGCGGGACCAACATAGTGCCTCTCTGACAGGGGATCAGAGGGAGGTCGGTACACGATCTCCCTCCGGTCCCCTCTCCGGTGTCAGAATGCGGAAGTGATGTATATTACATCACTTCCGCATTCTCGTGTCACTCTCCAGCTTCAGACGCTGGACAGAAGCTGATGAAGCTAGGTGACATTAGAGGTCTTGGAGACCCCTGATGTCTCCATAAAGAGGAGCTGTCACATCTTTTGCTATCACATAGGGGGGTTTCTTAGCCCCCTATCTGATAGCAATAAAGTTAAGTGGAAAAAATTTTTTAGTTTTCCATACATTTTTTTAAATGTTTTTTTTACACATAAAAAAGAATTGAAAAAAAAAAAATTTTTTTTTAAAGTCCCCACTCATACATACACGCATGCAAACATGCATTAGGTGCATATACCTGCGAAAACGACGATTGCGCCATTACACTGCACATGTTAGATATCGCCGCGAATGTCGTAGTGAGAGCAATCATTCTAGGGCCATCAATCACTGATAACATTAAACTGATAACATTAAACTGATGAGCGTTTAAAGCTTTTAAAGCGTCACCTATGGTCAATTTTGTGTATGGAAGTTTTTTGCGGGTGCGCGCAATTTTTAAGCTTGACTTGTTTGGTTCTATTTACCCCGACTTTTATATTTTACCAAAACATTAGGTAATAATATTTTTTTCCTAACATAATGTAAAAAAAAACATTTTTTCCCCAAAATGTTCAGTAATTTTTCCTAAATAAATAAAAAATAAACCCCAGTGGTGATTAAATACCACCAAAAGAAAGCTGTAACTGTCACCAAAATTTTTTATAACATTAATTTCAGTACAGCGTTGCATGACGGAATAAATGTCAGTCAAAGTACTGCAGCGCTAAATACTGAAAAATGGCCTGGCCAGGAAGGGGGTCTAAACACCTGGTCAGGAAGTGGTTAAATAATTTTTAGGTATGCTGTGTGAATAGGAACACATAACAAACATAACAAACATGGGGGCTTCTCAAATTTGGCTGCAAAACTGGAAATACATATTAAAGTTCCTACGTCATGTCTTCCTTTCATCACAGCTCTCTAGATATCCCTAGACATTCACCTAGAAAACCTAGTGTTAAACTCCACTTTGATGGTTACATTGTTCCCACGTCAAAACAACAAATAATGGCGATTCTCTGTGGATAGGGGCATCCTATTACATAGTTTCTAGGAATGCCCACTGATCAAGCCATTTTTGGTAACAAGTTACGAACATTATTAAACAATTGACAGGTATTACCTTTTTGGATGATCCAGCAGCGATCCTGCTGAACATGACCCCATTTTCTAGGAAGAGATACAGGAAATTTGTTGACTGCTGTCAGAGCATGCATGCCGAGTGTCTTTTAAAAATAAATAAAACCCCTGACAGTGCAGTGGGTCAGTGGTTTGCCAAAGTGAATGATATCAGGGAGGTAGAGAGCATCACCTTGACCCTAAAAGATAGATCTGAATAGTACTGGAAGACTTCATTCTACTGGGAAGAATTTTTATACTCTGAAGAATACTTGCAATATTTTTAGTGTTCTCCCCACTAAGTGACCCTGCTGATGCTCACTCAATGTTTTTTTCCCCTCCCCCTTACTGTTTCCCCCCTGTTTATTGCTTTCCTCTCACTCTCTGCCTTCTAGTTCCTTCTTTTTGATCCCATGATTTCATTAAAAAGAAAAACAAGAGAAAAACCAACCTTGTTTTCATCACTTCTTGCTATGGTTGCATGGCTTTGGCAGTACTCTGGTTGATCATTGAACAATAGGACCTGGGGAGGAAAATGTCTTCTGCCTGGGACACCTTTAAATACTATTTTAATTTGATTCCGATGTATACCTAAACTGCCTCTTTTCTGCCAATGGCCATTTTTTGTCATGGCTGAGAATGTAAATGCTTTTGGTTTGGTGGAACATT